>NC_088353.1:11392500-11500000 GCF_036884655.1 Musa acuminata AAA Group | reverse complement strand
AAGTCTAAAAAAAAATATTACAAAGAGTTGTTGATTTTTACATATTAAAAGTAAGATTGATAGTTAAAGCTAGTGATCTTGAGGGAAGAAGAATTGAAAATAGATATAACTTAGGAAGATCGAATCTCTATAAATCAATTTATATTCATTCTCTTGTTTCTGACTTTTGTTTGTAATTGCTTACTTATTATCATTTACTTTATTTGTAACTCTTAGTAGCACTCAATATTTGGTTGATCATATCTTTGAAATATATTATTTTCTTGGTCTAACTTTAAAATTAGTTAAAATTTACTATAACACTAATTCACCCCCCCTTTTAGTATCATTAAGATTCAAATAATTAGTATCACAATAAGGTTCTATCAATTGGATTAACTCTCAAGAGAAATTTAATATTTTTTTAGGCAATCAAGATAATCACTCCATCATATGTTATCTTATGTTCAATGGAATAAACTACACCTTTTAAAAAATTAGAATGAGGATTTTCTTACTTTCTATAGATATGATTATTATCTAAATTAATAGATGAATAGAATGATTTTGAAAAGAGTATTTTATTTAAATATTAAAACTATGAATGTTTTATTTTATTTTAAATAAAAATAAGGTCAATCGAGTTTCTATTTGTGACACTACATATTATATATGATACATGCTTGAGGTCATTTAGAGTAAAAGAATCTAAGATTAATATTTTAGTTCATAGTTGTGAATTATTTAAAATGAAGCCAAATGAATCTATTAGTGATATATGTACCCATTTTACAAATGTTGTCAAAGGATTAAAAGTATTTGACAAAAATTATAATAAGTAAGATTTTAAGATCGCTTCTAAAGAATTAGGACTCATAGATACTCATAATCTAAGATGCTAAATATTTGAATAATTTTCTCCTTAAAAAACTTATAAAATCACTAATAGCCTATGAGATTACTTGTAAAGCATATAAAGAAAAAAAATTTATCCAAGAAGAAAAAGGGCATTGCCTTGAGCACCATAGACGAAAACTCAAATGAAGATAGTTCAAGTGAGTTCAAGTGACGAAGAAATTAACCTTCTCACAAGAAAATTAAAAAGGTTCATAAATAAGAATAAGTCAACTCAAATAAGCAAAGGGGCTAAGACTAAAATTAATCTAAAGAAAGACATAATGATAAGATAAGATTAAAAAAGCTAAGACAATTCAAAGTGAATGTCCTTAGTTGAAAAGGAAGACCTCATCATTAACGAATCATAAGACATTCAAAATAATATGGGATAAATCAAGTGAACTAAATGTAGTTGAACAAACTATTGAATAATAAGTGATAAATTATGCCTTCATGAGTTCTGATAATGAGATAACAAATACTCTTGAAATCTCTTTATCGTATAATGAATTACTTAAAATATTTCATAGCATATATGATGAACTTAAAAAGATTAATAAAAAATATAGTTCATTAAAAAAGGATCATTCTATACTTATTAATGAGTTTGATATACTAAAAAATATTTATGACAAATATATTCTTCTAATTAAATATGAAAAAATTATACATGTTTACTTTTAAATCCTCTCAATATAATTTTCTCAATATGTAAGTATAATCCTATCAAGATATAATAGGAAGATATCTCGATGCTTCAACGAGAGGATTTCTCGGTAAGGAGAACCAAGCAATTAAGGGAGATAGGCCATGGTTATCATAGCTATTTTCCTTCCCTTGTGCATGGGTTATATCGAGTGAACCTTTGATCTTAATAACTCCTTTTCGAAGGGTATTTAATTTGAATCTTAATAACTTCTTCTTATCTTTCAGCTACGGCAACACCAAAAAAAAAAAAGGTCAAGGTGGTCAACTTGTCAAGATTGATCATATTATGGACCTATAAATTTCTCAACTCAAATCAATGTTTCATTCCTTTAGCGACCTCTCTAAAAAAAAATTAATGCTTATGTCTAACTTATCATTTTTACGGTAAAAACAAGAGTAATTTATCAAATAGCTCCCTCACTATTATTTTTTAATCAGATGACACTTTTCTATTCATTTTTTTTATGATAATGCCTTTATTTTTTTCATTTGGATAAAAATATCCTCACTCCTTTGATTAAGTCACAATGGAACATATGTACAATTCATGGTTCATGTCTTTTTATAAACTAGTTCAGTTCAATTTTTCTTCCCCTCTTCTACCTCTTTCCTCTCCCTCTTCTCTATCTTTACTCTACCTCCACCTCCTTTACCCCCTTCACCTTCTCTTTCTTATTTTCCTCCTTTGATCCCTCTACCTCCTCCTATTGAATCTTAGATTTTGATGATAAAATCAATCAATAAAATTTAATGAATTAATATTCTTTTAAGATAAGTGATGTAAAAAATACTTCAATTATAGACTTAGACCATTGAATAGCTAAATATTGAGTTAAAGAGTCGGACATTGTGTCGAAAGATTATCATGCTAGAATTGGATGTCAAAGCCAAAGGATTGATTGACATGCTGAAGATTAGACTTCTTGCTATAGGCTTGGGCATTGTGAATGAAAGATTAAATATTACGTTAGAAGGATAAAATACGTCAAAAAATTAAATGTGCAGGTGGAATAGATGTTATACCAAAGAATAAGGCGATATACTGAAGATTTAAATGAGTTGTTGGAAGATCGAATGACATGTCAAAAGAGTGGACAATATACTAAAAGCTTCAAAGATATGCTGGATCAGTGGTTGATGAGTCAAAGTATTGATCAAGATCATTTTGGATTGCTATTAAGCTAAATATTTCCTACCAATCTCGAAGCCATTGAGCTTGAAGCATAGCTTAATTGAGTCCTTTAGAAAGCTCAACTAGTGGCCTAAACTAGGCCCAAGGGATGACACTACCTAAGTAAGTCAACAAGATAGTGCTTTGTTAACTTTTCTGATGGTAGTACCATCTATGGTGATAGTAGTATCGCTTAGAAATCAAATTTTATGATGGTTGACCGTCAGAGCTCATCAAAAGTTATGATGATAGTAACATCCACTATCAGTGGTATTACCACTAGTATTATAGTAGTGTTGTCCATATCCTAAAATTTTAGGGATTTAAATTTTTTACTATATTTTTAAAGCCTTTTGGGGTCTATAAATATCCCACTTAGACTCGGTAGATGAAGCATCCATTTTTTAGTATATAAAGTATTGTAACTCTATTTTTTAGCATTTATTTGAGTCTCTTGCTCTTTTTTACAAAGTGACAAGAGGGAAAATGTTTCTTATAAAATAATGAGTGTAAAGATTTTTTCCTAAGTCTAAAAAAGTAAAAAATATTATAAAGAGTTATTGATTTTTACTTTTTGGAAGTAAGATTGATAGTTAAAGCCCGTGATCTCGAGGGAAGAGGAATCCAAAATAGATATAAGTTAGAAAGATCGAATCTCTATAAATCAGTTTATATTCATTCTCTTATTTATGACTTATGTTCATAGTTGTTTACTTATTATCATCTACTTTATTTATAACTCTTCGTAGAACTTAATATTTGGTTGATCATATCTTTGAAATATATTATTTTCTTGATCTACCTTTAAAATTAGTTAAAATTTACCATAACACTAATTCACCCCCCATTTTAGTATTATTAAGATCCAAACAATTAGTACCATAGTAAGGTTCTCTCAATTGGATTAACACTCAAGAGAAATTTAATAGCATTTTTAGGCAATCAAGAGGATCACTCTATCACATGTCATCTTATGTTCAATAGAACAAACTACACCCATTAAAAAATTAGAATGAGGATTTTCTTACTTTCTATAGATTATGATTTTTATCTAAATTAGTAGATGAATAGAATGATTTTGAAAAGAGTATTTTATTTAATTATTAAAACAATGAATGTTTTATTTTATATTAAATAAAAATAAGTTCAATCAAGTTTCTATTTGTGACACTGCATATTATATATAATATATGCTTCAAGTCATTTACAAACACACAAGTAGAGTAAAAGAATCTAAGATTAAATTTTTAGTTCAAAATTATGAATTATTTAAAATGAAATTAAATGAATATATTAGTTATATATGTACCCATTTTACAGATATTGTCAATGGACTAAAAGTATTTGACAAAAATTACAATAAGTAAGATTTTAAGATCGCTTTCGAAGAATTAGGACCCATAGATACTCGTAATCCAAGATGCTAAAGATTTGAATAATCTTCTCCTTAAAGAACTTATAAAATCACTAATGACCTATACGATTACTTGTAAAGCACAAGAAGAAAAAAATTTATCCAAGAAGAAAAAAGGCATTGCCTTGAGTACGATAGACGAAGACTTAAACTAAGATAGTTTAAGTGATGAAGAAATAAACCTTCTCAGAAAGAAAACTAAAAAGGTTCATAAATAAGAATACATCAACTCAAATAAGCAAATGGGCTAGCTAAGACTAAAACCAATCTAAAGAAAGACACAATGATAAACTAAGATTACAAAAAGCTAAGACAATTCAAAGTGAATGTCCTTAGTTGGAAAGGAAGACCTCATCGTTAACGAATCATAAGGCATTCAAAATAATATGAGATAAATCAAGTTAACTAAATGTAGTAGAACAAACTATTGAATAATAAGTGATAAATTATGCCTTCATGACTTTTGATAATGAGATAACAAATACTCTTGAAATCTCTTTATTGTATAATGAATTACTTATATTTCATAGCTTATATGATGAACTTAAAAAGATTGATAAAAAATATTGTTCATTAAAAAAGGATCATTCTTTACTCATTAATGAGTTTGATATACTAAAAAATAGTTATGACAAATATATTCTTTGCATTAAATATGAAAAAATTATACATGTTTACAGTTAAATCCTCTCAATATAATTTTCTCAATATGTCAGTATAATCCTATCAAGGTATAATAGGAAGATATCTGGATGTTTCAATGAGAGGATTTCTCGGTAAGGAGAACCAAGCAATTAAGGGAGATAGGTCATGGTCATCATAGCTATTTTCCTTCCCTTGTGCTTGGGTTATATCGAGTGAACCTTTGGTCTTAATGACTCCTTTTCAAAGGATATTTAATTTGAATATTATGTTTTTGGACTTTTCTATTGTATTGCTGCAGTTGAATATTATAGCATGTATCTCAATTATACCTCAGGAAGCTGCTTGGAAGTTGCGAGATTGACTTTAGTGCTAATATGAAAGGCTACTTAAGAAATTCATTAGTGCTATTAGACTTTAGTGCTAATCTGAATAAAGAGAAATTCATCCTTCAAATTATATCTAATTAAGAAGTGCTTCTTCTTATCTTTCAGCTACGGCAACACCAAAAAAAAAAAAAGGTCAAGGTGGTCAACTTGTCAAGATTGATCATATTATGGACCTATAAATTTCTCAACTCAAATCAATGTTTCATTCCTTTAGCGACCTCTCTATAAAAAAATTAATGCTTATGTCTAACTTATCATTTTTACGGTAAAAACAAGAGTAATTTATCAAATAGCTCCCTCACTATTATTTTTTAATCAGATGAAACTTTTCTATTCATTATTTTTTATGATAATGCCTTTATTTTTTTCATTTGGATAAAAATATCCTCACTCCTTTGATTAAGTCACAATGGAACATATGTACAATTCATGGTTCATGTCTTTTTATAAACTAGTTCAGTTCAATTTTTCTTCCCCTCTTCTACCTCTTTCCTCTCCCTCTTCTCTATCTTTACTCTACCTCCACCTCCTTTACCCCCTTCACCTTCTCTTTCTTATTTTCCTCCTTTGATCCCTCTACCTCCTCCTATTGAATCTTAGATTTTGATGATAAAATCAATCAATAAAATTTAATGAATTAATATTCTTTTAAGATAAGTGATGTAAAAAATACTTCAATTATAGACTTAGACCATCGAATAGCTAAATATTGAGTTAAAGAGTCAGACATTGTGTCGAAAGATTATCATGCTAGAATTGGATGTCAAAGCCAAAGGATTGATTGACATGCTGAAGATTAGACTTCTTGATATAGGTTTGGGCATTGTGAATGAAAGATTAAATATTATGTTAGAAGGATAAAATACGTCGAAAAATTAAATGTGCAGGTGGAATAGATGATATACCAAAGAATAAGGCGATATACTGAAGATTTAAATGAATTGTTGGAAGATCGAATGACATGTCAAAAGAGTGGACAACATACGAAAAGCTTCAAAGATATGCTGGATCAGTGGTTGATGAGTCAAAGTATTGATCAAGATCGTTTTGGATTGCTATTAAGCTAAAATAGAGCCTACCAATCTCGAAGCCATTGAGCTTGAAGCATAGCTTAATTGAGTCCATTAGAAAGCTCAACTAGTGGCCTAAACTAGGCCCAAGGGATGACACTACCTAAGTAAGTCAACAAGATAGTGCTTTGTTAACTTTTCTGATGGTAGTACCATCTATGGTGATAGTAGTATCACTTAGAAATCAAATTTTATGATGGTTGACCGTCAGAGCTTATCAAAAGTTATGATGATAGTAACATCCGCTATCAGTGGTATTACCACTAGTATCATAATAGTGTTGTCCGTATCCTAAAATTTTAGGGATTTAAATTTTTTACTATATTTTTAAAGCCTTTTGGGGTCTATAAATATCCCACTTAGACTTGTAGATGAAGCATCCATTTTTTAGTATGTAAAGTATTGTAACTCTATTTTTTAGCATTTATTTGAGTCTCTTTCTCTTTTTTACAAAGTGACAAGAGGGAAAATGTTTCTTATAAAATAATAAGTGTAAAGATTTTTTCCTATGTCTAAAAAAGAAAAAAATATTATAAAGAGTTATTGATTTTTACTTTTTGGAAGTAAGATTGATAGTTAAAGCCCGTGATCTCGAGGGAAGAGGAATCCAAAATAGATATAAGTTAAGAAGATCGAATCTCTATAAATCAATTTATATTCATTCTCTTATTTATGACTTATGTTCATCGTTGTTTACTTATTATCATCTACTTTATTTATAACTCTTCGTAGAACTTAATATTTTGTTGATCATATCTTTGAAATATATTATTTTCTCGATCTACCTTTTAAATTAGTTAAAATTTACCATAACACTAATTCACCCCCCATTTTAGTATTATTAAGATCCAAACAATTAGTACCTTAGTAAGGTTCTCTCAATTGGATTAACACTCAAGAGAAATTTAATAGCATTTTTAGGCAATCAAGAGGATCACTCTATCACATGTCATCTTATGTTCAATAGAACAAACTACACCCATTAAAAAATTAGAACGAGGATTTTCTTACTTTCTATAGATTATGATTTTTATCTAAATTAGTAGATGAATAGAATGATTTTGAAAAGAGTATTTTATTTAATTATTTAAACAATGAATGTTTTATTTTATATTAAATAAAAATAAGTTCAATCAAGTTTCTATTTGTGACACTGCATATTATATATAATATATGCTTCAAGTCATTTACAAACACACAAGTAGAGTAAAAGAATCTAAGATTAAATTTTTAGTTCAAAATTATGAATTATTTAAAATGAAGTTAAATGAATATATTAGTTATATATGTACCCATTTTACAGATATTGTCAATGGACTAAAAGTATTTGACAAAAATTACAATAAGTAAGATTTTAAGATCGCTTTCGAAGAATTAGGACCCATAGATACTCGTAATCCAAGATGCTAAAGATTTGAATAATCTTCTCCTTAAAGAACTTATAAAATCACTAATGACCTATAGGATTACTTGTAAAGCACAAGAAGAAAAAAAATTATCCAAGAAGAAAAAAGGCATTGCCTTGAGTATGATAGACGAAGACTTAAACTAAGATAGTTTAAGTGATGAAGAAATAAACCTTCTCAGAAGAAAATTAAAAAGGTTCATAAATAAGAATACATCAAGACTAAAACCAATCTAAAGAAAGACACAATGATAAACTAAGATTACAAAAAGCTAAGACAATTCAAAATGAATGCCCTTAGTTGGAAAGGAAGACCTCATCGTTAACGAATCATAAGGCATTCAAAATAATATGAGATAAATCAAGTGGGTTGAATGTAGAGCAAACTATTGAATAATAAGTGATAAATTATGCCTTCATAACTTTTGATAATGAGCTAACAAATACTCTTGAAATCTCTTTATCATATAATGAATTACTTAAAATATTTCATAGCTTATACGATGAACTTAAAAAGATTGATAAAAAATATTATTAATTAAAAACGGATCATTCTTTACTTATTAATAAGTTTGATATACTAAAAAATATTTATGACAAATATATTCCTCGCATTAAATATGAACAAATTATACATGTTTGCCTTTAAGTCCTCTCAATATAATTTTCTCAATATGTCAGTATAATCCTATCAAGGTATAATATGAAGATATCTCGATGCTTCGATGAGAGGATTTCTCGGTAACAAGAACCAACCAATTAAAGGAGATAGGTCATGGTCATCATAGCTATTTTCCTGTCTCTGTGCTTGGGTCATATCGAGTAAACCTTTGGTCTTACTGACTCATTTTCGAATGATATTTAATTTGAATGCTATGTTTTTGGACTTTTCTATCGTATTGTTGCAGTTGAATATTATTTCATGTATCTCAATTATGCATCAGTAAGCTGCATGGATGTTGCGAGATTGACTTTAGTACTAATGTGAAAGGCTACTTAAGAAATTCATTAGTGCTATTGGACTTTAGTGCTAGTCTGAATCAAGAGATATTCATCCTTCAAATTATATCTAATTAAGAAGTGCTTCTTCTTATCTTTCAGCTATGGCAACACCAAAAAAAAAAATGTTCAATGTGGTCAACTTGCTAAGATTGATCATATTATGGACCTATACATTTCTCAACTCAAATCAATGTTTCATTCCTTTAGCAACCTCTCTAAAAAAAATTAATGCTTATGTCTAACTTATCATTTTTGCCATAAAAACAAGGGTAATTTATCAAATACCTCCCTCACTATTATTTTTTAATCAGATGACACTTTTCCATTCATTTTTTTATGATAATGCCTTTATTTTTTCATTTGGATAAAAATATCCTCACTCCTTACATTAAGTCACAATGGAACCCATGTAGAATTCATGGTTCATTTCTTTTTATTAAACTAGTTTGAACCAATTTATCTTCCCCTCCTCCATCCCTTCCCCCTCCCTCTTCTCTACCTTTACTCTACCTCCTCCTCCTTTACCCCCTTCACCTTCTCTTTCTTATTTTCCTCCTTTGATCACTCTACCTCATATTGAATCTTAGATTTTGATGATGAAATTAATAATAAAATTTGAACTAATATGCTTTTAAGATAAATGATATAAAAATACTTCAATTACAGACTTGGATCGTCGAATAGCTAAATATTGAGTTAAAGAGGCGAACATTACGTTGAAAGATTATCATGGTAGAATTGGATATTAAGCCAAAGGATTGATCGACATGCTGAAGATCAAACTTCTTACTATAGGCTTGGGTATTATGCTTGAAGTATTAAATGTTATGTTAAAAGGATTAAATGCGACAAAAAAATTAAATGTGCAGGTGGAATAGACAATATACCAAAGAATAAGGCAATATAGAAGGTTTAAATTAATTATCAAAAGATTGAATGACATGTCAAAAAAGTAGATAACGTGCTAAAAGCTTCAAAGATATGCTGGATTAGTGGATGATGTCAAAGTATTGATCAAGATTATTTTGGGTTGCTATTAGGCTAAAATAGAGCCTACCAGTCATAAAGCCACTGAGCTTGAAGCATAGATTAATTGAGTCCATTAGAAAGCTCAACTAATGGCCTAGACTAGGCCTAAGTGATGACACTACCTAAGTAAGTCAACAAGATAGTGCTTTGTTAATCTTTCTGATGGTAGTACCATCTATGGTGATAGTAGTATTACTTAAAAATCAAATTTTATTATGGTTGACCGTCATAGTCTAAGTTTACAGTTCGTCAAAAGTTATGATGATAGTAACATCCACTATCAGTGGTATTACCACTAGTATCATAGTAGTGCTGTTCGTATCCTAAAATTTTAGGGATTTAAATATTTTGCTATATTTTTAAAGCCTTTTGGGGCCTATAAATATCCCACTTGGACTTGGTTGATGAAGCATCCATTTTTTAGTATGTAAAGTATTGTAACTCTAATTTTTTAGCATTATTTTGAGTCTCTTGCTCCCTTTTACAAAGTGACAAGAGGGAAAATATTTCTTATAAAAGAATGAGTATAAAGGTTTTCTCCTAAGTCTAAGAAAGAAAAAAAATTATAAAGAGTTATTGATTTTTACTTATTGGAAGTAAGATTGGTAGTTAAAGCCCGTGATCTCGAGGGAAAAGGAATCCAAAATAGATATATGTTAGGAAGATCGAATCTCCATAAATCAATTTATATTCATTCTCTTATTTATGACTTTTGTTCATAATTGCTTACTTATTATCATCTACTTTATTTGTAACTCTTAGTAGAATTCAATATTTGGCTGATCATATCTTTGAAATATATTATTTTCTCAATCTACCTTTAAAATTAGTTAAATTTTACTATAACACTAATTCACCCCCCTTTTAGTGTCATTAGGATCCAAATAATTAGTATCATAGTGAGGTTTTCTCAATTAGATTAACAATCAAGAGAAATTTAATAGCTTTTTTAGGCAATCAAGAGGATCACTCCATCATATGTCATCTTATATTCAATGGAACAAACTATACCTATTAAAAAATTAGAATGAGGATTTTCTTTCTTTCTATATATTATGATTTTTATCTAAATTAGTAGATGAATAGAATGATTTTGAAAAGAGTATTTTATTTAAATATAAAAACTATAAATGTTTTATTTTATATTAAATAAAAATAAGTTAAATCGAATTTTTATTTGTGACACTGCATATTATATATGATACACGCTTGAAGTCATTTACAAACACACAAGTAGAGTAAAAGAATCTAAGATTTATCTTTTAGTTTATATTTATAAATTATTTAAAATGAAGCTAAATGAATCTATTAGTGATATATGTACCCATTTTACAGATGTTGTTAATAGATTAAAATCATTTGATAAAAATTACAATAAATAAGATTTTAAAATCGCTTCCAAAGAATTAGGACCCATAGATACTCGTAATCTAAGATGCTAAAGATTTGAATAATCTTCTCCTTAAAGAACTTATAAAATCACTAATAACCTATGAGATTACTTGTAAAGCAGAAGAAGAAGAAAATTTATCCAAGAAGAAAAAAGGCATCGCCTTGAGTATGATAGACAAAGACTTAAATGAAGATAGTTTAAGTGACGAAGAAATAAACCTTCTCACAAGGAAATTAAAAAGGTTCATAAATAAGAATAAGTCAACTCAAATAAGCAAATGGGCTAAGACTAAAATCAATCTAAATAAAGACACAATGACAAGCTAAGATTACAAAAAACTGAGACAATTCAAAGTGAATATCCTTAGTTGAAAAGGAAGACCTCATTGTTAAAGAATCATAAGGTATTCAAAATAATATGAGATCAATCAAATGGGTTGAATGTGTTAGGATCGAGAGCACTAAGAGGGGGGGGTGAATTAGTGCAGCGGAAATCTTATATTAATTTAAAAACCAAAAGCTGCGTTCGTTCAAAAACTATTATGATGTAAAAGCAAATTCTCAGTTTGTATCTAGGTGCAGTTTGCGTCTAAGCGCAGATTGCGTTTAAGCGCAGTTTTGCGTCTAAGCGCAGTTTTGCGTCTAAACTCAGATTTACGTCTAAATGCAGATTTACGACTAAACGCAGATTTACGTCTAAACGCAGATTTACGTCTAAACGCAGTTTTACGTCTAAACGCAGTTTTACGTCTAAACGCAGATTTACGTCTAAACGTAGTTTTACGTCTAAACGCAGATTTACGTCTAAACGCAGATTTACGTCTAAACTTTGAAACTCGTTTGTATACTCGCAGAAGGCAGTATGCAGTTGAAATCAAGACGTAAACGTGAACTGAAATCTGACGATTGAGCGAGGAAAGCCGATTTACGTCTGAATGCAGTTTTGCGTCTAAATGTTGAAACTCGTTCGTAAAATCATAGAGGACAGATTGCAGTTATTAATAGGATTAAAATGTAAGCGTAAACTGCAAAGAAGCTCGTTCGTAAAAGCACGGAAAACAGTTCTGCAGAATCAAACGTAAACGTAAACTGTAATGTATGAAAATACGAATTTACGTCTGAATGCAGATTTGGAAGAACAGCACTTAGAATTTGTTCGTGAAAGCGCAGAGAGCAGTGGTGATGAGGGAGGTTTGCAGTAATGATAAAGTGCTCGAAAATAAACGCAAACCAGAGATTTAGAGTGGTTCGGTCAGCCTTGACCTACTCCACTTTTGGCTTCCTCCACCGATGAGGTTGCCGACGTCAACTAGGTGCCTTCCTTCAATGGGCGAAGGCCAAACTTCCCTCTTACAATTTCTCTCCTTTTGACAGGCTTAGGAGACAACCTTTACAGACCTTTCTCTCCTCACTTTACAATTGAAAACTTGAAGAACAGAAGGAGGAGACTTAAAGGCTTTACAACACTTTTAAGCTCTTAGAATCACAGAAAAGATCAAGATTTCGGTATTGGTCTGTATCTTTTCAGTGCTGAATGGGTGGGGTATTTATAGGCCCCAACCCAATTCAAAAATCGAGCTCAAAACGATCAAATCGATCAAATCCCAGAATTCTGGGATCAGGCGGTTGCACCTCTCAACTGGAGAGGTGGCACCGCCTGGCAGAGCTCGAAGACTGAGCTCAGCCGATTGCTCTTCTCTGCCAGAGCTCGAAGACTGAGCTCGATGGTTGCATCACCTGGCAGAGCTCGAAGACTGAGCTTGGTGGTTGCATCACCTGGCAGAGCTCGAAATCTGAGCTCGGTGGTTGCATCACCTGGGAGAGCTCGAAACTGAGCTCAGGCTGATGCACCTCTCTGCCAGAGCTCGAAGACTGAGCTTGGTGAATGCATCACCTGGCAGAGCTCGAGACTTAGCTCAGGCTGATGCACCTCTCTACCAGAGCTCGAAGACTGAGCTCGGTGGTTGCATCGCCTGGCAGAGCTCGGAACTTGAGCTCTGGCGGTGCAACCTCTTGGCTGGGGCGGTTGCACCTCCCAACCCCACAGCCCAGGCGGTTGCACCTCCTGGCTGGGGCGGTTGCACCTCCCAACCCCACAGCCCAGGCGGTTGCACCTCCTGGCTGGGGCGGTTGCACCTCCTGGTGCAATCTGGGTCCGAATGGTTCACTCCATTCGGCCCACTTTGAATCTTTTCAGGGGCCCAATTGCCCCAAGATTAAGCTAATGGGATCACCTCCCATTTTCATGCTTAATCATCATGCTAACTACGATTAACTCTAAGACAACTTCTGCAGCTTTGCTCCGATGCGTCAATCGCTTCTTCCGGCGAGTTTCCGGCTAACTTCCGTCGATCAACCGATAACCCTCGGTGATCCTTCTGCGGACATCCGGCATACTCCTGGACTTTGCGACGATCCACTTGGCGAGTTCCGACGAGCTTCGCTTGGCAAGCTTCTGGACTTCTCGTATCTGTTCTCTCTGAACCTCCGACGACCGTCCGAACTTCCGTCGAACTCTCGAACTCCCAACGTGATCATGATCTTGACTCCGGCGCAACACCTGCTGCTTGTCTTACTCTTATCGTAGTTAATCCTGCACACTTATCTCAACACATAGATTAGATAATAAATGACAATTGACTTCATCATCAAAATCCAAGATTCAACAAAATGCAGTAGAGCAAACTATTGAATAATAAGTGATAAATTATGCCTTTATGACATTTGATAATGAGATAACAAATACTTTTGAAACCTCTTTATCGTATAATGAACTACCTAAAATATTTCATAGCTTATTTGATGAACTGAAAAAGATTGATAAAAAATATTATTCATTAAAAAAGTATCATGCTTTATTTATTAATGAGTTTGATATACTAAAAAATATTTATGACAAATATATTCCTTGCATTAAATATGAAAAAATTATCTCATCTTGAACTTAAAAAGGAGTTATTCCAAAAATTAATAAATTTAAATGCTTTGAAAAATATAAAAAAGGACTTATCATGAATGAAAAATTAAAAAAATTGCTTGAAAGATTCAACTAATTGTAATGATGTAATAGAATTACTTAAAAAGAAAATATAATTTTAAATAAATATTTAAAAATTAAAGTAGGAACTAAATTTCTTGATATGATTTTTACAAATGATCTCTCACTTTCTATAACTTAGAATTATAACTAACTTAAAAGGAGGAGACTTAAACAATGCTTAAAATGAGAGTTTAAGACACTTTTTTCTCTCAAGAATATATGCTCCATTAATGAGGTCTGATAGGGTATAGACCCCAAATGGCTTCTAGAATGAAACTAAAAATTTAAATTCCTAAAATTTTAGAGTATGAGTAGTACTACCACTAACACTATGTGGTATTACCATTGCAACCAATAGCTTAGGTGGTTCTACCACCACCCTAGGTGGTACTACCATAGTATAGATGGTACCATTGTCGAAAATACCAAAATAACATAAATAGTGCATTTCGATTATCTCATGTGGTCTTACAACCTAGGCTTGATGGTACCACTACCCAAGCCTAATTTAGGCCACTAATTTAACTTTCTAATGGGTATAATTATGCCCTAGTTCAAGCCCAATGAGTTCATTAACAAGTTAGCATGGTTTTGACCCAAGACTAACTTAAATTAACTCAAAATAATCTTAATCAATACTTTAACAAATCAACCACATATTTGACATTTACATAGCTTTTATCATATTATATGCTCTTCTGATATGTCATCTGATCTTTCGACACTTCGTCCAAACCTTTAGTACATCACCATTTCCTTCGGCATATTGTCAATTCAATTGGCATGTTGACTTTCCCATAATATCCAATCTTTCAATGCAATATTTGATCCTTCCGGCATGATGTCCAAACCTATAGCATAAAATTCGATCTTCAATACATCGACCAATCCTTCAGCTCGATGTCTAAGTTTTAGCATGATAATATTTTAGTGCAACATTCGACTCTCCTGCTCAATAGTTAGACCTTTGGTGATCAAGTCTGTGATCAAAATATTTTTTGTGTTACTTATCTCAAAAACATATTTAGTCCAATAAAATTATTAATTGATTTTATCATTAAAAAAATCTGAGATGGAGGATACATCATTTTTAGAAATAACAATAAAGGAAAAACCATTGACATCGAAAAATTGGCAATACATCCAACTTTATAACATAGAATAATTGGATATATAAAAACCAAGTATGTTGTATGGAGATTTGTCTAAGTACGATTTCATAAAAATAATTAATAATACATTAATAAAGAGTTGTTAGTTTATACAACATAAATAATTTGATTACATAAAAAATGATATAAACTTGTCATAGACAAGTGTATCAAATGTGAGAACATATTATTTTATCAATTTTTACAAATATTTTAAAAAATATCCTACATTAAAAATGTTTATGTGCATAAAGTTACTAATATTACTTTTGATGGATTTATTAAGCATAATTTCTTTATTTATGGATTCTCAGATATATCATACCTCAAAGTATTTGAATATTTTGTGCTTAAGACTATGTTAAAAGTTTATATGCTCAATCTTAAGAAAATTATGATCCTAAAAGAAATGATTCATTCTTTTGATAAGCATTTTGATGATAAAATAAGTGAAAATTACAATATGGAGAAATTATCACTCAATGTCAATGATTTTGGGGGAGTATAGTGTTTGGCATAATCATTTTATACTTTGTTTTTTATTTTTCTTTTAGCTAATAGCAAAAAGGGGGAAGTATCTTGATGATGATTTAAATCCTTCATAGTTTGAGTTTTCTTGATATCTAACTTGAATTGACTATTTTGGTTACAATGATAGCTTATTTACAATTATTGGGTCTTTTAGCTTACTTTATAAGTATTTTAAAAAGTAAATATCATATTTGAAAGATTGATGAAAATGATTTATCATTTGATGAAATAAAAGTTAAAAATTTTGTATCATTTGTGTGCTCCTCATTTGCTAATGATAAAGGGAAAGAAATATCCAAAGACTTGTGATTTATTAATCTTCTTTGTATTCATAACTTATGTTTGATTTCATGACTTCTTGATGTTTATAGCTTGTGACTTATGTTTCTCTCGACTTTATGATTTGAATGACCTGTGACTTATGACTTATGTTTTTCTTGAATTTATGGTGCTCATGGCTTGTGATCTATGATTTTTTTCTCTTATGATATTTTAATATTTATGACTAATGATTTCTTGATCATCATGACTTGAATTTATCTTTGATAACTTAATATTGAGATCTTTCATATACCATAATATCAAAATAATTTTTATTTTCACATAATGGATTATTGATATACTCTATTCTCTTTGCTAATGAAAAAGGGAGAGAAGTAATAACTCATGCTTTTTGTTGATGACTAAGGGAGAGCCTTATCCGGATCATGATCTATACTAGATTTTATGACTTATCGGTGTTCATGGCTTATGATTTGTCTTTATTTGTAACTCTTTTATATTTATGATTTGTATATTTCCTTCTTTTTTTTATGATAAAGGAGAAGAATATATATCACTAAATACAATGAATGCAATGATGAACAAATAATATGATCTTTAAATATTAGGATACTTGCAAGTGTTCAAGTTATATTTCACTCGATATACCTTTTACTTAATACAATTTGAAAGTTTGTGATATCATTGAACTAAATATTATATTTTTATAACATGTAAATAAGGAGAGTTTGATTAAGACTCCATCATAATACCATAATATCATAATTGTAATCTTTTATGTTATCATGATTCTTGTGTTTCATTAATTATTTCTTTAATTTGATGTATTTTGATACTCATGATATAATTTATATGTATGATATATAGATATAGAGAGTTATATTAAGACCTCATTATCAATTGGTTATCATCATAAAAAAGAGAGATTATTAAATCCTAAATCTTAATGAATAAATCAATTGATGAATTTAATGAACTAATGTACTTTTGAGATAAGTGACCTAGGAAATACTTTGATCATAAACTTAAACCATCAAATGGCTATATGTCAAACTAGAGAGTTGGATGTTGTGTCAAGAGATCATCTTTCTAGAATTGGACATTGAGCTAGAGGATTAGTCGACATTTCAGAGGTCAAACTTTGTGCTATAGGTTCAAGTATTGTGTTGAAAAAAATGGATATTGTATTGAAAGATTAGATATTATGAGAAAGTCAACATATCAATAAAACAGGTGATATGCTGAAGGATAGGGCAATATGCTAGAGGTTTCGACGAAGTGTCAAAAGATCATATAATATGTTGAAAGAGTGTACAATGTGTCAAAAGCTTCAAAGATATGTTTGATGAGTAGTTGATGAATTAAAGTCTTGATCGAGGTTCTTTTGGGTCAGTATTAGGTGAAAATAAAGCTCATTAGTCATGAAAGTTATTGGGCCTGAAGCAATGTCGAATTGATCTTGTTAGAAGGCCAAATAAATGGCTTAAACTAGGCTTATGTAGTAGTACCTCTAGGCCCAAGCAGTAATACTAGTTAAGTTAGTTGATAAACACAAATAATGCTTTGTCAACCTTTCTAGTGGTAGTATCATTTATGATAGTACCACCTAGGGTGATGGTAATACCATCCAAA
This sequence comes from Musa acuminata AAA Group, assembly GCF_036884655.1. Classification (NCBI taxonomy): domain Eukaryota; kingdom Viridiplantae; phylum Streptophyta; class Magnoliopsida; order Zingiberales; family Musaceae; genus Musa; species Musa acuminata. The sequence continues at coordinate 11,482,266 of NC_088353.1, read as the reverse complement.
TTTTAAATTTTATGATAATGGAATGCTAGAGTCCAGGTTTGTGACTCATCATATGTTGCAATGGTAATACCACCCGATGTTAATGGTAGTACCACACGTATCTTAATATTTTAAAGATTTAAATTTTTAACTCTATTTTAAAAACCTTTTAGGGCATATAAATTCACTTAAGCTTGGTTGATTGAGCATATATTCTCAAGTTTGTGAAATATTATAGCTCAATTTTTAGTATTATTTGAGTCTCTTTCTCTCTCTTGAATTTAGTTATGATACTAAGTAGTAGGAAGTGAGAAGTCTCTTATAAAAGTGTGAGTACGAAGGTCCTCCTAGGTATGTAAAAGAAAAAAAGTTATAAATGATCGTTAATCTTCACCTGTTGAAAACAAGCTTGATACTAAAAGCTCATAGTCTCGAGAGAAAAGGAATTGGAAGTGGATGTAGGTTAAGAAAACCAAATTACTATAAATCAATTTGTATTTCTTCTCTTTCTTGTTACTTTTATTCATGTTTACTTGCTTATTATCATTTACTTTATTTGTAATCCTTATTAATACTCAATATTTTGTTGATCGTATTTTCATCATATATTTTTCTCAATTGAGTCGATTAAAATTTACTATAGTACTAATTCATCTCTTCTCTTAGCATCATTAAGATCCTAACACCTCTCAAATTACTTCTCCCTTCTCCTCCTCCCCCCCTTTCCCTTGGCCTCGTTCTCTACCTCCTTCTACTCTTCCTCTATTTCTCCCTCTCCCTCCTCCACGTGTTGACACAAATATATATATATATATATATATATATATATATATATATACACACTTAAGTTACACTCAAATATTCTTATTCATAAAATATATTAGAAATTATATTAATTTTTATATAAAATTATCTTAAATTTATTATAAAATAGAAAACTATTACAATTCTTGCTAGAATCATATTCTTGTAGAATTCTACAGGTTATGATAAGTATTTATCTGAAGTCCTCTAAAGATATATATTATTAATTTAAAATAGGTTCATTGATCAAGGGTAACTTTGTCAACTTCAACCAAACTAACTCAAATTTTCACCAAACAATCTAGTGATGATTATAAAATGATTAGTACTATTTTTTTTTATAGAATTTTATGATATTTAATTATCAAGAATAAAAATATTTTGGATTGGTTATCTAATTGAGTATAATTTACTTCAATTTTGATGTAATTAGATCAGCTTTAACCAAACTAACTCAAACTTTCACCAAACTACATAACCATGATGATAAGAGATTAGTACTATTTTTTTTATTTATGTAAGAATTTATGATATTTAATTATCATAAAAATATTTTAGATATATTTTGTGAATGAGTGTAACTTAGTTTAATTTGAAGTGTAATTGGGTCAACTTCAACTCAAATTAACTTAAAGTATTTTTAATAATATTTAATTATCAAAATAGAGGATCTTTTGGATAAATTATATGATCGAGTATAACTGGTTCTACTTCGATTAAACAAAATCCAAATTACACAAAACCACTAAGACTTGATTCTAACATGATTAGAACCATTAATTGTAATTTTAAAAAAATTTAGGATAATTACTTATTAATTTCAAGAGATTTAGAATAGGTTCTCACCAAGTCTAAATCTCCTATAATTCAATAATTAATCATCTTAAAATCTTAAATAAAAAAACATGGTACTAATTATTTTAGAATCAAATTTTTGTGTCCTATTAAATGTTGATATCATTTAGTCGAAGTTGACCTAGTTACGCTAAATAAGTTACACTCAATCATATAATATATATCCAAAAAAATTCTATTTTAATAATTAAATATCATAAAATTATACATAATTTCAAAAGTATTACTAATTATCTTATAATTATAGCCAAATAGTTAGGTGAAAGTTTGACTTTGTTTTGTGAAAGTTGACCTAGCCACACTTGAAATTGAACTAAGTCATATGCAACGTATCCAAAATATTTTTTATTTTAACAATTAAATATCATAAATCTTACAAAAATAGAAAACATTATTTCTAATCATCTTATAATTATAGCTAGCTAGTTTGGTAGAAGTTTGAGTTAGTACGATTGAAGCAAACTTAGTTATACTCGAAATTGAACTAGATTATAAAGATAACATAATTTTTTTAAATTATTTAATTTTTTATTTTTTAAAAATTATCTATCAAAACTTCCATAATTCTACTAGAATCATGATATAAAAAGAATTATGCTATTTTTAATAATATATTTAAATAATTTTACATAGAAATTAATATATCTTTCAATGTGTTATGTGAATGAGCATATTTCAAGTATAACTCAAGTGTAATGGGGCATTTTTGGATAATCTATCAGGCGAACGAGGAGTGAGGGTGGGACGGTGGAGGATTAGATGAAGAAAAGGAGAAGAGGGGTAGGGGGAAGAGGAGTGAGGGTGGGAAGGTGGAAGGATTAGACGAAGAAAAGAAGAGGGGTAGGGGGGAGAGGATGAGGTGACGAAGAAGGAAGAGGCAAAGGGGGAGATGGAGTAAGAGTAGGAGGGTTGACCAGAATGGATCAAAATTGATTCAAAAAATTTTAAGATAATAAAAAAATTGATATTTATGAAAAAGGAGCACCATTCGATAAATAAGAATATGAGATATCATTTGGTAAAAAAGGAAGATGATATTTAACAAATTATCATAAAAAAAATTTCCCCGCATGAGATAGACATGAATGAGTACAAAAGCTGTAGAAATTATAGTCGACCACATTAAGAATTCATCACCAATCAAGGTTTTTTTCTTTCAAGTTTCAAAACAACAAGTACTACGTATTCTAAGCCACAGCCTCTCGTCTAGTATGTCTAATAGATGTAGAATAGTTGTGAATCACATTCCAACTGTCGTTCGATTATTATAAGATATAACCAACAAGGCAGGAACAAGAGTTGTGCGCGTATGTGGGTTTTCGTCTATTCTATCTCCCTCACCATATATTTTGTTTCTGATTACATTGTTTTATTTGTCTAAAAAAATTGCTTGAGATCTTTAGAAGTGTTGTCTGTGGTAGCTATTTGGAATTTTGTGAAATCATATGTTTGATTTGTTTACGGATGTTCTTATCTAAAACATAATTTCGATGTAAGAAAGAAGTTTCTGGACTCGTTTATAAGTAATATCCTTTGTCGACCACAGCTTTTTACTGTATATAGTCGTACGTAATTATCTTGTAGATTTTTTTTCTATAATTAGATTATATACTATTGCGTCCAAGTGAATTTACGATAAGATGCTTATGTGGAAAAATTAGAGGGGGCACAAAACGGGTTTTTATCTCAGGCTGATATTATATCATAATGAAAGTTCTATTTAGGTTGTCATTTATCCCAAAAATATTGGGCTGTTAATAACTCTTCTAATCCTTTTGTATATTCTTAACGCTTGGAACCCGACGTAGGTCATCGAAGCTGATTCGTTAGTCAAAATGCTGCCTTTGTTGACCCAATCGTTACTCCATTTGAAGTTATGTTCTTGAATTTTCCACTAGTTTTCTTGTGGAAGACTCCAACCTGTGATTTTAATTTGCATTAGGAAGCTGCTAGGAACCTGCAGGGTTGACTTTCGCGCTATCGTACTATCGTGGAAGGCTAGTAGAACAGATAACCTGCTGCCATTGTGTCCTCACGTGTGTGTATATATACTTCGCTGTCGCCTGATATTAAACAAAAGAAGAAAAAGAAGAAGATGGCAAGGATGTGGGTTGCTCTTTCTGAGGATGTTTATAGAGCCAATGCAACCTCAAGTATACCTGGGATTCTTTTCCTGTTTTTCATGGTCGCCGCGACGATCTCCATCGTGGCTGTAGTTATCTTCAACTGTGGCGACAGCGGTGGTGCACCACGGCAAAAGAAGAGAAAAGGTTTGGATGGCCATGACGGTGAGCTTGGTGGTGGAGGGGAGAATAATGGTGATGATGGTGGTGATCAAAATGGCAGCGGAGGGTATGGTGACGATGGTGATCACTGTGATGGTCATGCTAGCCACCCCAGTGGCGGGTTACACCACCACCACGACGTCGGTGGTCATCACCACCACCACCATGTCGGTGGTCATCACCATCACCACCACCACGACGTCGGTGTTCATCACCACCACCACGACGTCGGTGGTCATCACCACAGTGGCGGGTTCCACCACCTGTAGTCATATATACCATAAATGAATTGTAATATTTTTTTATACTTAACAAAACGATTCATGTTTTTGTAAAGATTATTATATATCTTTTCACTATTTATTTATAACCTTCTTTCTCCAAATAACGATTGCCAGAAACATGATGTCAATGTAAGTAATATCATATGTGGATTTATCCCGACACTATTTGCTGAATAATCGACCAAATATCAGACTCGTGGATGTGTAATTTGTCGGCTACTACAATATCAATTGACTTCTGAAAGGTATAATAATAGAGGTAAAATATACAAAATCTTGTTGAGATAGCTGCGACTGGTGGATATATCAGCAACCTGTAGGAACTGATTTCACTGTTAGATCACAATTAACCTATTAGGAAATAAATCAGATTAGGAAATTGTCAGACCTCAACAAATGTTTGATCTGATCCTTGTCTTAGGTTGGACTAGAGTTCGGGTTATGCCACCTTAAAGTCCATTAATTAATAACAGTAATATACACATGTAAAGTGCCATGACCTCTTATTCATCTCTTAACAATTTTAAAATTATTTTTATATCCATGCGAATTTTAGAGACTTCTCTTTTGATAAAAGAGTAATATTTTATTTTATTTTGGAGACGAAAGCAAGATACCTGACACTTCATCGAAATCATCTAAAAAAAAAAAAAAGGTAAAAGAACTATATTTTAAGAAATGCTCAAGAAAAGAAGCTCTAAAGGATAACGAAATACTTGGTAGTAGATTTCTCCATTTACACGAGAAAATCTAGCTCTAAAGGGTAAATAGCAATTATATTCAAGAGACTTCTCTCTTCTAACATGTATAAATAATAATTATATTCAACTAATTCAACTATTTACATGAGAACCCGCCGTTGCAATGGCTTGGTGAGGATGGTTTCTTGGAGAGCAGTAATATGACAGGATTAGAGGGATATATTTATTAGAGTAACCTAGATGGTTTTGAAAAGGAAAAATAGACTCCATAAAATAACTTGGTAGTATCTATTACGGTAAGTAACTTTTTTAGCCGTGGCGTCGGGGCCGTCGCGGCTTGGTTCGAGTCCGGAAGGCGGTGATCTCCGTGGGGGCGCTCCTCGAGCCCGCTGGATCTCCAAAGGCTTCGCACCTGCACAAAGGTCGGGTCGGGGTGCTCGACCCGACCCCTCCGACAATCAAGTTAGAGAAAGATGTGGAGGGGGTTTAGGAGGAGGAGAAACCTTCGTGTGTTGAGTGTGTCCTCTCCCCCTTTTCTGTTTAGGGCTCAGGGGTATTTATAGAGGGGGTTTGATGTTACCTGACGTAGCTGTCTGTAGGGCAGGACTGTACCTTTGGTGGCGTCTGACATTGCCACTGGGGCTGCGTGGGAGGCCGAGCTGCTAGAGGGTATGGCGAGCCTCGGGCTGTCATGGCGTGTCACATCGCCATTTTTACCCCTATCATATGCCCCCCCCCCTAAAGGAGCTATGCGTCGATTTTTGCATGCGGGGAGCCCGATGCATGGCTTCTTACTTTAGGTGGGCAGTTTATGCGGATCCGAGGGGCACGACGCAGGTGGGCCGGCCGCGCGAACGTGTCTCGAGCAGCACGAGGCCGAGGTGCGCAACTTAGTCAGGAAGCCGAGCAGGGATGGACTCGGGGGCAATGGAGCCGATGAGGGCAGAGGAGCACAACGTAGGCGGGCTGGCCGCGCGGGTGTATCTCAGGTGGCGTAAAGCAGAAGAGCCGAGGAGCACGACGCAAGCGGGCTGGCCGCGCAGGCGTGTCCCGGGTGGCGTAAAGCCGAGGGCCGAGGAGCACAACGTAGGCAGGGTGACCGCGCAAGTGTGGTCTCGGGATGGCGTAGAGCCGAGGGCCGAGGAGCACAACGCAGGCGGGGTGACCGCGCAGGTGTGGTCTCGGGATGGCGTAGAGTCGAGGGTCGAGGAGCACAACGCAGGTGGGGTGACCACGCAGGTGTTGTCTCGGGATGGCGTAGAGCCGAGGGCCGAGGAGCACAACGTAGGCGGGGTGACCGCGTAGGTGTGGTCTCGGGATGGCGTAGAGTCGAGGGTCGAGGAGTACAACGCAGGCGGGGTGACCGCGTAGGTGTGGTCTCGGGATGGCGTAGAGTCGAGGGCCGAGGAGCACAGCGCAGGCGGGGTGACCGCACAGGTGTGGTCTTGAGATGGCGTAGAGCCGAGGGCCGAGGAGCACAACGTAGGCGGGGTGACCGCGCAGGTGTGGTCTCGGGATGGCGTAGAGCCGAGGGTCGAGGAGCACAACGCAGGCGGGGTAATCGCGCAGGTGTAATCTCGGGAGGCGTAAAGCCGAGGGTTGAGGAGCACAACAGGCGGGGTGACCGCGCATGTGTGATCTCGGGAGGCGTAAAGCCGAGGGCCGAGGAGCACAACAAGCGGGGTGACCACGCATGTGTGATCTCGGGAGGCGTAAAGGCGAGGGGCACGACGCGAGCGTACTGGCGGCACTGGTCTGTCTCGGGAACATCGAGCCAAGGAGCACGACGCAGGTGGGGTGACCGCGCAGGCGTGGTCGCAAGGGTCATGCGACCGAGTAGCACGATCAGGCGGTCAGGACGCGGCCAAGGAACATGACAGGTTGTCGGGCCGCGCCGAGGTGGATCTTGGCAACAAGCGGCAGAGGTGCTCGGTGCAGGCAAGCTGCGACCGAGGGGCGAGACCCAGGTGGGTGGGCCGCCCTAAGGCGGACTCGGCGGTGAATATGGCCGAGGAGTCCGACGCGGACGGGCTGGCCGCGCAGACGTGTCTCGGGGTTTATGGAGCCGAGGGGCACGACGCGGGCATACTGGCGGCACTGGTCTGTCTCGGGAACATGGAGCCAAGGAGCACGACGCAGGCGGGGTGACCGCGCAGGCGTGGTCGCGAGGGTCATGCGATCGAGTAGCACGATCAGGCGGGCAGGACGCGAGGACGCGGCTTCGGGCACCACGCGGCCGAGGAACACGACAGGCGGTCGGGCCGCGTCGAGGTGGATTTCGGTAGAGATTGGCCGAGGTGCTCGGTGCAGGCAAGCTGCGACCGAGGGACACCGCTCAGGCGCGGCAGCCGCGCTGAGGTAGGCTCGGCGCAAGCAGGCTGCGACCGAGGGGCGAGATCCTGGTGGGCAAGCCGCCCTGAGATGGACTCGGCGGTGAATATGGCTGAGGAGCTCGGCGCAGGAAGGCAAGCGTGTCTCGGGGGGTATGGAGCCGAGGGACACGACGCAGGTGGCCTGGCGGCACAGGCGTGGTCTCGGGCATTACGCGATCGAGGAGCACGACGCAGGCGGGCAGACCACGCAGGTGTGGTCGCGAGGGCCATGCGACCGAGTAGCACGACGCAGGCGGGCAGGACGCGAGGACGTGGTCTCGGGCACCATGCAGCCGAGGTACACGACAGAGGCGGACAAGCCGCGCCGAGGTAGATCTCGGTAGCAAGTGACTGAGGTGCTTGGCGCAGGCAAGTTGCGACCGAGGGACACAGCTCAGGCACGGAAGCCGCATTGAGGTAGGCTCAGCGCAAGCAGGCTGCGACCGAGCAGGCGCTACTCAGGCGAGCAGGCCGCGTTGAGGTGGGCTCGGCGCAGGCAGGCTACAACCGAGGGGCGAGACCCTAGTGGGTAAGCCGCCCTGAGATAGACTCGATAGTGAATATGGCCGAGGAGCTCGGCATAGGCAGGCTGCGACCAAGCGGGCGCTGCTCAGGCGGGCAGACCACGCTGAGGTAGGCTCGGCGCAAGCAAGCCGCGACCGAGGGGCGATACCCTGGTGGGTAAGCCGCCTTGAGACAGACTCGGCAGTGAATATGGCCGAGTAGCTCGGCGCAGGTAGGCTGGCCGCGCGGGCATGTCTCGGGGGTATGGAGCCGAGGGACACAACGCAGGCGGGCTGGCGACGCTGGTCTGTCTCGGGAACATGAAGCCAAGGAGCACGACGCAGGCGGCTGGCAGCGCAGGTGTGGTCTCGGGCATTACGCGACCGAGGAGCACGACGCAGGCGGGCAGACCGCGCAGGCGTGGTCGCGAGGGCCATGCGACCGAGTAGCATGACACAGGCTGGCAGGACGCGAGGATGTGGTCTCGGCAGAGGCGGATAGGCCGTGACGAGGTAGATCTCGGCAGAGATTGGCCGAGGTGCTCGGTGCAGGCAAGCTGCGACCGAGGGACACCACTCAAGCGCGGAAGCCGCGCTGAGGTAGGCTCGGCACAAGCAAGCCGCCATCGAGGGGCGAGACCCTGGTGGGTAAGCCGCCCTGAGACAGACTTGGCAGTGAATATGGCCGAGTAGCTCGGCGCAGGCAGGCTAGCCGCGCAGGTGTGTCTCGGGGGGTATGGAGCCGAGAGACACGACACAGGCGGGCTGGTGGCGCTGGTCTGTCTCGGGAACATGGAGCCAAGGAGCACGACGCAGGCGACTGACGGCGCAGGTGTGGTCTCGGGCATTACGCGACCGAGGAGCACGACGCAGGCGGGCAGACCGCGCAGGCGTGGTCGCGAGGGCCATGCGACAGAGTAGCACGACACAGGCGGACAGGCCGTGCCGAGGTAGATCTCGGCAGAGATTGGCCGAGGTGCTCGGTGCAGGCAAGCTACGACCGAGGGACACCACTCAGGCGCGGAAGCCGCGCTAAGGTAGGCTCGGCGCAAGCAAGCCGCCACCGAGGGTCGAGACCCTGGTGGGTAAGCCGCCCTGAGACAGACTTGGCAGTGAATATGGCCGAGTAGCTCGGCGCAGGCAGGCTGGCCGCGCAGGCGTGTCTCGAGGGGTATGGAGCCGAGGGTCACGACGCAGGCGGGCTGGCGGCGCTGGTCTGTCTCGGGAACATGGAGCCAAGGAGCACGACGCAGGCGGCTGGTGGCGCAGGTGTGGTCTCGGGCATTACGCGACCGAGGAGCACGACGCAGGCGGGCAGACCACGCAGGCGTGGTCGCGAGGGCCATGCAACCGAGTAGCACGACACAGGCGAGCAGGACGCGAGGACGTGGTCTCGGGCACCATGCTGTCACGAACGGTCGTCGCGAGAACAGCCTATCATTTCGTGCACCCGCAACAACTCCGTTCAACGAACCGTTCATCGCTCATACCCGCATGTACAGCTGCTTGACAGCATGTTTTCTCATGGTTTTGGGTCATTTTGCTGTAAATATGTAAGTTCGAACAAGCTGCAGCGTTGCAAAGCGATCGCTCACCGAACCGAGCAAAACAACCCCAAAACAGCCCAAAACGGCTCTGTTTTCGCGTGCCGCGGGAGATGAGCGGAGTGCTGCCTCCGCTCACCAAAATGTCAGCCATCTCAGCACCCAGGAACTCCCCGGGTGGCACATGGCTGGATGGGGCTTCGGTTTTATACCGGGCGTTGAACACTCTTTCACAAGTTCGCACGTGACCTTTATGGGAACTTGGTTTTGCGCCCGGGACTAGGTGAGCGGCTGTTTGTGGGCTTGTAGCTATTCGTTCATTATTGAAAGCCTTGTTTTTCTCCCTCCCCCTCTTTTCTCTTGTGCACACAAGGTGTTTGATGATTTGCTTGTAAAGCTTCCCTTTTCGCGAGACTTCGGGACTTGTCCGTTGCTCGTTCTTTCGATCTAACTTTCTTTCTCTTTTACAGGTCCTTCGGGACCTGCGAGAGGTTACAAAGTGGCTGATCCTTGCGGAGCAAGATCGCAAGGGCGAAGCGCGACTTAGGCAACGCAAGCTAAGTTCGCGTCTTTGCCACACGGGTGACTCGCGACTTAGGCAACGCAAGCTAAGTTCGAGTCTTTGGCCGCAAGGGTGCCTCACGCCTTAGGCAATTCCAGCTAAGGTCGTGACATTGTGGTATCAGAGCGGGCAAGCTCTTCGATCGAACAGCGAACGAACTTCGCAACTTCGCCATGGCAAAGCATCGTGGCGAATCAAGCAAGACGGGGTAAGCCGGAACCTTGCCCCAAGCAGCCGCAGGTGGGCTGCATGTGCACACTCGCTCTCATGCTGTTGGAGCCGCTCACGAGGATCACAGCAGCGAACAGGATGAGCGAGAAGTTGGCAACTCTCCGCGAGCGGAGGAAGCGCAATCTGGTGCGCTAACTAGGAAAAAGAGTCATAAGGAGAGACTCACGACGGCGGAAACCCGCCTGGATGTTCTGGAAGCGAGCATGGAGGAACTCTACCATGGCCAACAAAGACTTGTTGGGGTAGAGAGCTCGCAAGAGGAAGCGGAGTCCAGGATCGACAAGGTCGAGGCCCTAGTCGACCGACCGTCTGATGACACCAAGGACTCCGTGCAGCACTTACAAGATGTTGTGGCGGAACTCACCGCAAAGGTGGCCATGCTTACCAGAACGCTAAATGCGGGAGGAGGCAAAACCCGCGCTGCACCGCCACAAAATTTGAGGGCACCTGAGCCCCATGGATATGGAGGGGCCAGAGATGCCAAGGAGCTCGAGAACTTTCTTTTCGACATGGAGCAATACTTCCGAGCTACGAGGCCCGATTCTGAAGATACCAAAGTTTCTATAGCAACAATGTATCTGAATGGAGATGCGAAACTTTGGTGGTGAACTCGTTGGGAGGAAATCCAACAAGGTCGGTGTTGAGTCGACACATGGGAAGACTTGAAGCGGGAGTTGAGAACTCAGTTCCTACCGGAGAACACAGAGTTCGTCGCAAGAAGTTGAGACAACTCCGCCAAAGTACCACCATCCGAGACTATGTGAAGCAGTTTTCTGCACTAATGCTGGACATACAGGACATGTCCGAGAAGGACAAGTTGTTCAGCTTCCTTGATGGTTTGAAACCATGGGCTCAACAGGAGTTGAATCGAAGGAATGTTACCGATGTAGTCGGGGCAATTGCAGCTGCAGAAAGGCTTACCGACTTTGTTTCCTCTGAAGACCTAGCGAGAAGGAAACAATCTTCAGGCAATCGCCCTCCAAAACATTCTCGAGGGAAGGAGCTCGGGGGCGAACAGAAGAAGAAGAGCTCCCACAAAGGGTCGAACCCGAAAGGCAAGGCCTCAAAACCTGGAGGATGCTTCTTGTGCGGAGGACAGCACATGGTAAGGGAGTGCCCACAAAAACAAGCACTCAATGCATTGACGGCTTCCATCCACCCTCCCCGATCGGACAAGGGCAAAGCTATCGCCCTTAGCTCAAGCAGTTCTGAATCCAGCAGTGACGATGAGGAGTCGCAAGGACCCCGAATGGGAGCAATGCGTTTGCTGAACGCTATGCGGGGTCAAGTGGGGGAGAACATGAAGACGAAGGCACAAAAAGCAGGAAGTAGCGAGCTGATGTATGTGGACATTAAGCTAAATGGCCAAACGACCCGTGCAATGGTGGATACGGGCGCTACCCACAACTTCATAGCCGATCGCGAAGCACAGCGACTTGGGTTGACCTTGGAGAAAAGCCCAAGCCGAATGAAAGCGGTGAACTCGGAGGCCAGGTGAATCTCCGGGTTGGCGAAGGGTGTTCTTATCAAAATCGGGACTTGGAGCGGAAACACCAACATGATGGCCGTGCCATTGGACGACTTCCAAGTGATTCTTGGAATGGAGTTTATGCACGCGGCGAAGTTGGTGCCGATGCCGTTCTTGAACTCCCTATGTATGATGGGAGGCGATGACCCTTGCGTGGTTCCCGTCTCTCGGAGAGGAACCAAGGAGCCCCAACATATTTCGGCATTACAATTGAAGAAAGGGGTGAGAAAGGGCGAACTGACATTCGTGGCTGCTATGAAGCTAGAGCCACTCAACGAAGAGGCCATTCAAGAACCTGCTGTGGTGGCGAACGTCCTGAAGGAGTTCAAAGACGTTATGCCACCCGAGTTGCCGAAGACTCTTCCACCACGCAGAGGCGTGGATCACAGTATCGAGCTGGAGCCAGGAGTGAAGCCTCCAGCGAGACCACCCTACCGCATGCCCCCGCCAGAGTTGGCAGAACTCAGAAAGCAGTTAGGTGAACTGCTAAGCGGTGGTCTCATCCGCAGCTCAAAAGCACCTTTCGGAGCTCCAGTTCTCTTCCAGAAGAAACAAGATGGGAGCCTCCGATTATGCGCCGACTACCGAGCCCTCAACAAAGTAACAATGAAGAACAAGTATCCCATCCCGCTCATTGCGGACTTGTTCGATCAATTGGGCAAGGCGATGTATTTCTCAAAACTCGACCTTCGGTCGGGATATTGGCAGGTGCGCATTGCTGAAGGCGACGAAGCAAAGACTACTTGTGTGACCAGATATGAAGCGTTTGAGTTCTTGGTGATGCCTTTTGGCTTAACCAACGCTCCGGCCACATTTTGTACTCTCATGAACCAGCTATTCAAGGAGTATTTTGATAAGTTCGTGGTCGTCTACTTGGACGATATCGTCGTCTACAGCCAAACGCTCGAGGAGCATGTCAAGCACCTTCGGACGATTTTCAAGGTTCTCAGGGAGAACACGTTGTTCGTAAAAAGGGAGAAATGCTACTTTGCTCAAACTGAGATCCTATTCTTGGGGCATCGAATCGGTGATGGCTCCATTCGGATGGACAAGTCGAAGGTGCAAGCAGTTGCGGAATGGCGAACTCCAAAGAAGGTGCCAGAGTTGAGATCCTTCCTTGGTTTCGTCGACTACTATCGACGCTTCATTGCCGGGTATTCGAAGCGGGCAACCCCACCGACGGAGTTGCTGAAGAAGGAGCAGCCTTGGAAGTGGTCGGACAAATGTGAGATAGCATTCCAAGACCTGAAAGCTGCTATCCTAGAAGAACCAGTGCTCAAATTGCCAAACTATGGAGAGCCCTTTGAAGTCCACACAGATGCTTCGGACTTCGCTATTGGAGGAGTACTCATGCAGGAAGGTCATCCGGTGGCCTACGAGAGCCGCAAACTCAACGAGACCGAGAGGCGGTATCCAGTGCATGAGAAGGAGATGACAGCAGTGATTCACTGTCTACGAGTTTGGCGACACTACCTTCTCGGGTCGCGATTTGTGCTGAGGACAGACAACATCGCCCTGAGTTATTTCCAAACTCAGAAGAAGCTCTCCCCAAAGCAAGCACGGTGGCAGGACTTCCTGGCTGAATTTGATATGGCAATGGAATATAAGCCCGGGAAGGTGAATGTCGTGGCCGATGCGCTGAGTCGGAAAGTGGAATGCGTGAATGCTGCACAACTGGAGGGCAGAGGCCAAGCAAGTCAGTTACACTCCAACTTCCTTTCCCGAATCAGAGATGGACTGTATAGTGATCCCCAAGCAGTTATCCTGATGCAGCTCATCAAAGAAGGCAAGGCACGACGATTTTGGGTCCAGGAGGGACTTGTTTACACAAAAGGGAATAGGGTTTATGTTCCCCGAGTGGACAATTTAAGGCGTGAACTCTTGAAAGAGTGTCACGATTCCCTTTAGGCTGGACACCCCGGCATTCACAGAACGTTGGCTCTCGTGGAGAGGGCCTTCTACTGGCCAAAGATGGGGATTGATGTGGAGGAGTATGTTCGAACATGCCTTACTTGCCAACAAGACAAGGCGGAGCAGCGGAAGCCGGTGGGACTTTTGGAGCCGTTGCCCGTACCAGAAAGGCCATGGGAGAGCATTTCCTTAGACTTCATATCAAGCTTGCCACCTGTAGGGGGACTCGGATCGATACTCGTGGTGGTCGATCGGTTTTCAAAGTATGCAACTTTCATTGCTGCTCCCCTACATTGTTCAGCTGAAGAGGCGGCCAGACTGATGATGAAGGGTATAGTGAAGTATTGGGGAGTCCCACACAATATCATTAGTGATCGTGATGCTCGGTTCCTGGGACGATTCTGGACCGAGCTATTCAAATTGTTGGGGTCAAAGTTATACTTCTCTACAAGCCTCCACCCCCAGACGGATGGCCAGACTAAAAGAATAAATTCGCTCTTGGAGCAGTATCTCCGGCACTACGTGAGTGCCAATCAACGAGATTGGGTGAAGCTGTTGGACATCGCCCAATTCTCTTACAACTTGCAGCGGAGCTCTGCATCCAACAAGAGCCCCTTCGAAATTATCACAGGACAACAACCGTCGACTCCGCACACTATGGCAATTGGGTATACTGGGAGTAGTCCATCAGCCTATCATTTCGCAAAGGAGTGGCATCGAAATGCCGATATTGCGCGAGCTTACTTGGAGAAGGCGGCAAAACGGATGAAGAAGTGGGCAGACTTGGGAAGGCGACCACAAGAGTTCAAAGTTGGCGATTTGGTGTTGGTAAAGCTCCAACCAGCATCACTCTAATTCTTCAGGAACAGAGTTCACAAAGGATTGGTGCGTAAGTATGAAGGGCCCTTCCCAATTATCAGCAGAGTAGGCAATGTTTCTTACAAGTTGTAGCTGCTGGCGTGGTTCAAAATTCACAACGTTCTTCACGCCAGCAACCTGAAGGCCTACCATTCGGATCCGCAAGATGCTTCTCGAAGTGTTCCAACTCGGCTTCCTCCCATCACAGCCTCCTACGAGAAGCGAGTGGAAACCATTCTGGCGGATCGTAAGATAAAGCTACCCAGCGGAGCGGAACAGACAGAGTACTTGGTGAAGTGGCGAAAGCTTCCCCGAACTGAAGCCAGTTGGGAGCCTGAAGACGCCCTGCGACATGAAGAAGAAGTCATCAACAACTACCAACAAGCGTCGACAAGGGCGTCGACAGTTTAAGTGGGGGAGAATGTCACGAACGGTCGTCCTACGAGAAGCGAGTGGAAACCATTCTGGCGGATCGTAAGATAAAGCTACCCAGCGGAGCGGAACAGACAGAGTACTTGGTGAAGTGGCGAAAGCTTCCCCGAACTGAAGCCAGTTGGGAGCCTGAAGACGCCTTGCGACATGAAGAAGAAGTCATCAACAACGACCAACAAGCGTCGACAAGGGCGTCGACAGTTTAAGTGGGGGAGAATGTCACGAACGGTCGTCGCGAGAACAGCCTATCATTTCGCGCACCCGCAACAACTCCGTTCAACGAACCGTTCGTCGCTCACACCCGCATGTACAGCTGCTTGACAGCATGTTTTCTCATGGTTTTGGGTCATTTTGCTATATATATGTAAGTTCGAACAAGCTGCAGCGTTGCAAAGCGATCGCTCACCGAACCGAGCAAAACAGCCCCAAAACAGCCCAAAACGACTCCGTTTTCGCGTGCCGCGGGAGGTGAGCGGAGTGCTGCTTCCGCTCACCAAAATGTCAGCCATCTCAGCACCCAGGAACCCCCTGGGTGGCACATGGCTGGATGGGGCTTCGGTTATATACCGGGCGTTGAACACTCTTTCGCAAGTTCGCACGTGACCTTTACGGGAACTTGGTTTTGCGCCCGGGACCAGGTGAGCGGCTATTTGTGGGCTTGCAGCTGTTCGTTCATCCTTGAAAGCCTTGTTTTTCTCCCTCCCCCTCTTTTCTCTTGTGCACACAAGGTGTTCGACGATTTGCTTGTAAAGCTTCCCTTTTCGCGAGACTTCGGGACTTGTCCGTTGCTCGTTCTTTCGATCTAACTTTCTTTCTCTTTTACAGGTCCTTCGGGACCTGCGAGAGGTTACAAAGTGGCTGATCCTTGCGGAGCAAGATCGCAAGGGCGAAGCGCGACTTAGGCAACGCAAGCTAAGTTTGCGTCTTTGCCACACGGGTGACTCGCGACTTAGGCAAACGCAAGCTAAGTTCGAGTCTTTGGCCGCAAGGGTGCCTCACGCCTTAGGCAATTCTAGCTAAGGTCGTGACAATGCGGCCGAGGTACACGACAGAGGCGGACAGGCTGTGACGAGGTAGATCTCGGCAGCAAGTGACTGAGGTGCTTGGCGCAGGCAAGTTGCGATCGAGGGACACAGCTCAGACCGAGGGACACAACTGAGGCGGGCTGCCGCGCATAGGGCCGAAGGGTCAAGGCAGCGGGCTGCACCGTTAGCCGAGCAGCTGACGCGGGCTGGCCGCGCATGGGGCCGAGGTAGCATGTTGTGCCGTCAGCCGAAGAGCTGACGTGGGGTGGCCGCGCATGGGGCCGAGGCAGCAGGCAGCGCCGTCAGCCGAGCAGCTGAGGCGGGCTGCCTCGCATGGGGCCGAAGGGTCAAGGCAGCGGGCTGCACCGTCAGCCGAGCAGCTGACGCGGGCTGGCCGCGCACAGGGCCGACGCAGCAAGCTGCGCATGGTGTTGAGGGGCCGAGGCAGCTTGCTGGCCGCAGCATCTTGGCTGCGCATGAGGCCGAGGAGCCGAGGCAGCGTGTTGCTGCGCATGGGGCCGAGGCAGCGTGATGGCTGCAGCGTGTTGGCTGCGCATGAGGCCGAGGGGCCGAGGCAGCGTGTTGGCTGCAGCGCGTTGCTGCGCATGGGGCCGAGGAGCCGAGGCAGCGCGCTGGCTGCGCATGAGGCCGAGGCAGTGTGATGGCTGCAGCGTGTTGGCTGCGCATGAGGCCGAGGAGCCGAGACAGCGTGTTGGTTGCAGCGCGTTGCTGCGCGTGGGGCCGAGGCAGCGTGATGGCTGCAGCGTGTTGGCTGCGCATGAGGCCGAGGGGCCGAGGCAGCGTGTTGGCTGCAGCGCATTGCTGCACATGGGGCCGAGGCAGTGTGATGGCTGCAGCGTGTTGGCTGCGCATGAGGCCGAGGAGCTGAGGCAGCATGTTGGCTGCAGCGCGTTGCTGCGCATGGGGCCGAGGCAGTGTGATGGCTGCAGCGTGTTGGCTGCGCATGAGGCCGAGGGGCCGAGGCAGCGTGTTGGCTGCAGTGCGTTGCTGCGCATGGGGCCGACGCGCGCGGGTTGGCCGTGCGCGTGGGATCGAGGGGTCGAGGTGCGCGGGGCCGAGCCACGCGCATGGGACCGAGGGGACGAGGTGCGCGGGCTGGTCGCGCACGTGGGGCCGACGCGGGCGGGTTGGCTGCGCGCGTGGGGTCGGGGGGTCGAGGAGCCGAGACCAGCCCCAGAGGTCGCTGCTGCTAGTGCAGGTCGACTGCAGTGGAGCAACCAAGGAAAAGACTAACGTACCATCATTCCGGGCCCTTCCTCTAGCGCCATTCTGTTACGGTAAGTAACTTTTTTAGCCGTGGCGTCGGGGCCGTCGGGGCCGTCGCGGCTTGGTTCGGGTCAGGAAGGCGGTGATCTCCGTGGGGGCGCTCCTCGAGCCCGCTGGATCTCCGAAGGCGGTGATCTCCGAAGGCTTCGCACCTGCACAAAGGTCGGGTCGGGGTGCTCGACCCGACCCCTCCGACAATCAAGTTAGAGAAAGATGTGGAGGAGAAACCTTCGTGTGTTGAGTGTGTCCTCCCCCCCTTTTCTGTTTAGGGCTCAGGGGTATTTATAGAGGGGGTTTGATGTTACTTGACGTAGCTGTCTGTAGGGCAGGACTGTACCTTTGGTGGCGTCTGACATTGCCACTGGGGCTGCGTGGGAGGCCGAGCTGCTGGAGGGTATGGCGAGCCTCGGGCATCGTGTCGCTCAGGGGAATGCTGTCATGGCGTGTCACATCGTCATTTTTACCCCTATCAGTATCGAAAAGCATAATATTCAAGAGAGTATCCTATAAAAATATATGGCTTAAATCATGATGTCAGTTTATACGAGGCATAAGGACGTAATCATGGATAGCATAAACAACTAAAGATTTTGAATTTTTTAAGATTTAGAAATATATGGAATAGTTTTTCAAATGGTGATATTATATGATTGGAGTGAGCATATAATTAATGAGATAGACTGTAGTTTAAAAAACTACTAACAAAAAAGTTAGTAGCATAGACGCTTGATGTAGAAGTGAGAGATTAGTTTCGACTATATGCTGATGTTTGTATTCGGTAGAATCAATTAATTGAAGAGTATGTAGAGGTGACTTGAGGTATTATATATCACAAGCTAAGAGGTAGGGAACTTTAATGATAAAACAATCATGTCATGGTATATTATCTTTCTTAGAGTTAATCCAATCAATTGGAGTTCTAAAAAATAAAAAACAGTTGCACAGTCTACGATTATCATTGCCATCGCTATTATGGAACTTAATTGGGTTACAAATCTACTCAAGGAACTTAACGTTAACTCTACCATTACTCTTATAATATATTATGATAATGTTGGAGCTATTTACTTATATGTCAATCTAATATTCTACTCATGCATGAAATACATTACCATCGAATTCTACTTTGTGCGAGATTAAGTTGTTAAATATCAACTATGTATTTCTCATATACATACGACTAATTAACTAACAGATTTATAAAATCTCTCGCTCGTAAACTATTTTCATTGTATTGGTCAGATAGAAGCTCAATCTTACGAGGATATGATAACATATAAGATTTTTCCAATTGCACAAGAAAATCTCGCTGATCAGTTGAAGAAAATCCTCTATTCTAATATGTATAAATAATCATTATATTCAACTAATTCAAGTATGATTTATAATTACATTTCACTCTATCAATACTAATGCCATAATTCCACACCTCCACAGCGATCCAAGAAGAATCCAGCCCTCATGGAATAAATGGAATAGCATATAGTTCGGTCGCGCCTTTCCTTCCAAATCAGAGGACGAAAACGTCGCCTTTCCTTGTCGCCCCCCAACGTTTGACTGAGCATTCCCTCTTCTCATATATGCTACTCTTTTCTTCTTCGTTCGTTTTTTTTATTTTTTGGATTACGTCAGGAAATTGTTGGAGGTTTCAGCGTCAGCAATAACATAATATCAACTCGTTCCAAGCATCCCTGTGTGGAGTTTTGGCATATATGTCTGGTTGATCTGCATTGGTGCTAGTAGCAAGCAGAAGAGGAGAAGAAGATGGCCAGGTTGTTGTTCGCCATGCTTGGGGATGATTCCCCTGGAGCCAATTCGACGTCAAAGACGCCCGGTGTTCTGTTCATGCTCGGCGTGGTAGCCGCGACGATATCGATCATGGCTGTAGTCATCTGCAACTGCGGCAAGAGTCATAAGAAGAGGCCCAAGCCACAGAACATCGTTGTGTACTACGACAGCGGCGGCGGTGGTGCAACGAGGGATAGAAGGGGTTTGGGTGCTGATGTTGGTGTCGCTGCCGCTGCAGGTGCAGTTGCAGAATTCGCTGCCATCACCTCCGATGGTGGGGGATATCGTGGCGGTGGCGGTGGTGACTGAGGCCAGTCTCGAATACACATTTATAATGAACACGTTTAGCATTTACTTCGTACAACTTTTAGTCTAATATTGTTTACGGCCAAGTTATAATGCAACAGTTTCTCAGGGAAGAATATTTTTTCCTATTCATCATATCCAATTTGACAAAATGTTGTGATTAATGTGGGGCCGTAATTTCATGGGCTCAACAAGACGTAAAACTATAATTATTAGGTAGATTATGAGAGAATTTTCTGTCACACAAATACGTAGTAAATATCCCATTCAGTAAACAGTGGTTCATTTGTCAAAGAAACCAATGTTGGGGCAATTTGTAAGGAGCTGAAGAGAGCTTCTAGTAATAACATATGTTTATCCTACAACAACCAAGCAAGATCCCCAGCAAAATATACTCTTATTATTATCGACCGGAGACGCATCCCCCGCTAATAGAAACACTTTCAAACTTTGAAAGACGAGTCTAACGTCAATTCTCTGTATGAACATTTGATGATTTAAAATAATTTCTATCTTTTACCAAACAAAAAAAGAATGAATGATTTCATGTCTCCAGAGAACCAACTGGCCATGTCTTTACCCTTTCTATACACGAAGGCTCCAAATACTAAGTAGAACATTTCTAACAGGCCAAGGAATAGGTATTTGGCATCGCAGAATCTGAACAAGAACAACGAAATCAGATCCAATGGTAAATCCACAAGTCATCACATGGCTTAAATGGTAAATCCATCCGACAGATTTGTGCTACCAACTTGTCACCAAAACAATGATTCAGCGTATCTAAATTTCATTCCTCCTGCAAAATAAAATCTGACACCATTGAAGAACAATTTGCAACAGAAACAATAACACAAGAAGGCAAAATTGTCAATGAAGTATATAAAATCCAATCATCAATAGCAAGAATACAGGAATCATTACCCACAAATTTCACAAAGCCAACATGAAGGCTTTCCAAAGGAGCACGAATAGAGGAACCATTACCTATAAATTTCACAAGGCCAACACGAAGATTTTCTAAACCACACAAGAAAAATCTCCAACTCTAACTTGAATTCAATTAAAATTGAATTCTCCAAATACCAAATTTAGCTCTATTAATCAAGACTCATAAATTATCATTATTATGTAAGCATAAAAGTAATATCATTCAGAATAACTTGATGCCAAGATCGAAATCAAATTACATAAATTAAAGATTAGGTTTGCATACCTTTCGATGTCAGGATAGAATACCTTGGTCTCATCTCGTAACACACTATAGTTTGATCCATAAGAAGCAATAACATCAATATGTAAGAAGGTAACTAGATTCTACTCTTTTCTTTCTATCTTTCATGGGAAGAAAGATGAGAATAGATCTATGATCTATTATTTGTGTCTAATCCTTACTAGTTCTCGTATAAGCATAAATGAGAGCAAAGAGTTTAGGACAACTAAATAGGAGAATCTTTCCCATCAAGTTAATCTCCTAATAGATTCTAAAATAAATGGACTTCCCTTGGCCGATAACCCTAATCAAAATTCAATTAGAAATTTAATATATTTAAACTGAGGTTAATTAGGGCCAAATAATTTAACATTCTCTAACATAGCCAATTAACCAACAAGATATAAAACAAAAGGGTTCAAAATCAAAATAAATAAAATAAAATTTATTTAAAAATAAATTTACATAATTAGATTTTAAAATCTTAAAAAGTATTTTATAAAATAAATCAATTAGTCTAATAAACATAATATTATTATTTTAAGTTCGATTATCAATATGAATAATAGTA
Source organism: Musa acuminata AAA Group (assembly GCF_036884655.1). NCBI lineage: Eukaryota > Viridiplantae > Streptophyta > Magnoliopsida > Zingiberales > Musaceae > Musa > Musa acuminata. The sequence continues at coordinate 11,461,227 of NC_088353.1, read as the reverse complement.
ATTGTATACCATCAATGTCATATTACCATAATATTATTAGTCTTTTTTATTGTAATATATAATAATACTTGTAATTTATCTTATCAAGACCCTTTATTATCATATTTAATCATAATATGTATATATATATATATATATATATATATATATATATATATATATATATATATATATATATATATATATATATATATATATATATATATATAAACAAGATAACAAAAATAAATAGTTTAAAGTAAACAAAAAAATTGTAATAATAATATTCACTTAGATATGCTTCATTATATTTTTTATCAGTTACTCACAAGTCTTATTCTAAGAATATATTTTTAAATTTTAATTAACAATCAATATAGTAAAACTCAAAAGATCAATCGACACTGATTGTTTCCGAACTCTAACTATCATTTTTAGAACTATACTTAGAACTACTAGAGTACTTATCATTTTTAGAGAAGAAAACTACTATAATGATAGTAAAAATATCTTTAGTAACTTAACAATTGAATCTGACCATACCAAGTCTTAAAATAAAATTTTTTAATCATAAAACTTAATTAATAACCTCAAAGTTTACTACCAAATCAACTTCTATTATTGATAATGTAATAATACATTCCTTTATATTTTTCTTTGTAAAATATCTCTTCAATTAATATAAATATAAATCAAAAAGTAAACTTTATACTATCGAGATAATTTAGAAAATTAGTATCTAAAAATTTTATCATTTCAAACTAATTTAATATCTTATATTTGATTATAAAATTCTTCATCCATTATAGATATCTTGTTATTTTTTTTTGTAGCTCTCTAATATTTCAACCTAAATATTTCTAATGTCTTCCTAGTACTATAACTATAAACTTGATATTTTGTTTGATATAGGGTTAAGCATATAATATACTATTAAATGAATCATGCATAAGAAATATTTTTTATTTAATTATTTGACAAGTCATTTTAAAAATATAAACTATAACCAAAATTTTTTACTTATAACATTTATGGAACAAAGTTGTATATTAAATCTCTTCAAAAAATCGATTAATATATTTTTTGAGATAATTTTAGCAATCATTGAGATGTATTCCTAAATATTTTTATGTCAATAATATAAGTTGTCTCAATCATTTCAACCATCTTAAAGTTTTTAGTAAGAATTTGTTTTTTGGTTTCATATAATAAACCAAGATTACTATTAATAAATAAAATATTATTCACATTATAAAACTAATATAATAAACTAACTCCCATTGATTTTTAGATATAAATGATATCATGGTATTTTATTTAAATCTAAAAAAATAATGATATAATGAGACCATTGTTTAAAAGATTATTTATGATCATAAATATATTTCCTAAGTTTGTAACCCAAATGTTTATTTTTTTTCTTTTCTTTGTGAATTCTTTAGGTTGATCCATATAAATTTTCTTACCTATATTTTCTTTTAGAAATGTTATTTTCACATCCATATATTGTAACATAAGATCATAATGAATTATAAATGTTATGATGATTCTTAGTAAGTTCTTTTTAAAATTAAAGAAATGATCTCATTATAATTAATGCATTATTTATTAAAAAAATTAATCATAAGTCTAGTTTTATATCATTCAACATTATTTTTGAGTCACGTTTAATGTTAAAAACTTATTTACAATTGACTCTTTTATAATTATTATATAATTCAATATCTCTTCTTATATTGCATTTGACAAACTTTCAAAATCATTGTTTTATATAGCTTATGAAAATGATAAAACTTCTTTTGATTATTAGATTATAATCTAATTCTTATAGATATATCAAATAATTATAAAAAATAAAAATCTCTTTTTCTTTTGAGATATTTTAAAAATTATTGATTGTGATTATATTACATGTTTATCAATAGGGATATCAATATTATGTGAGATTATGTGAGAGTACACTAATTTTATTATTTGTCTTTATAAAATATTTAATTATTTAACAAACAATTTCGTGAATAAAAAATGATAAAGGAGCATCAACCTAAGGTTCCTTAATATAAATCAATTTTTAAAAGATTTTTTACAACCATTTATTTTTTATTTTTAGAAAATTTTTATTACTATATTTGACTATTCTTCTACTATGATTAAGACAATAAAATCTGTACTCTTTAAAATTTTTTAGATAACCAATAAAATATCTAAAATTAATTCTAAGATTTATTTTTTATGTATATTAAAGACTCTTATTTTTGTATGATAATTTTAAATATGTAAATGTTTTGAGCTAAGTTTTCTATTAGTCCACAATTTAAATAGAATTGATATAACTGACTTACTAAAAATCATATTCAAGATTTACACAATTATCCTTGCAGCTTCATCCTATATTGATTTGGGTACAAAAGAATACTGCATTATTCTTTTAATCATATCCATAAGAGTATGATTTTGTTTTCAGTAATATCATTCAACTAAGGCAAACTTGTAAGGCATACTAGGTATAAATACTTTTTTATTTTTAATCTAGCAAAAAAGTTTGGATTTTGATCATACTTATCATGTCTACTATAAATTCACTATCATTATTGAATCTAACCATTTTAATATTTTTATCTAGTTATCTTTCAATTTTATTTATACATATCTAAAAGTGTCAATAGCCTAAAACCTAACATAAATCATGTAAGCATAGTCATATTTTGATAGGTCATTTATAAAGATGATAAAATACCTCTTAATCAAAATAGAAAACATAGAGTAATTTACAGATATAAGTATATAGAATATCAAGGAGTTCATAAAACTATATTTCATTCAGACATTTAAGTGTAGGATAATTTTAAACTCAAGATTCATATTAATTATATATAAACAATTATATAGAATTTAAAAACTAATTTTTATTAAATCATTCCTCCTCCAAAATAAAATCTAACACCATTGAAGAACAATTTACAACAAAAATATAAACACAAGAAAGCAAAATTTTTAATAGAGCATATAAAATCCATGAATCATCAAAAGCACAAATAAAGGAACTATTACACACAAATTTCACGAAGCCAACCAAAAGACTTTTGAAAACACACAAGTAAAGTCTCCAATGTTAGGATCGAGAGCACTAAGAGGGGGGGGTGAATTAGTGCAGCGGAAATCTTTCAGTGTTTAAAAACGAAAGCTGCGTTCGTTCAATAAAAACGATTTCCATGTAAAAGCCGATTCTAGATAACTTAAGATTAAGCGCAGTTTACGTCTAAATGCAGTTTACGTCTAAACGCAGTTTGCGTCTAAACGCAGTTTGCGTCTAAACTCAGTTTACGTCTAAACGCAGTTTACGTCTAAACGCAGTTTGCGTCTAAACACAGTTTTACGTCTAAACGTGGTTTGCGTCTAAACGCAGTTTTACGTTTGAACGTAGTTTACGTCTAAACGCAGTTTTACATCTAAACGCAGTTTGCGTCTAAACGTAGTTTTACGTCTAAACGTAGTTTATGTCTAAACGCAGATTCTGAAGATACTGAACTTTGAGAAGCGTTTTATAAATGCGCAGAAGGCAGTTTGCAGTTATAAATAGAATCAAAACGTAAACGTAAACTGCAATGTAATGATCGTACGAAAACACCGATTTATGTCTAAATGCAGATTCGGAAATATCAGAACTTAGAAACTCGTTCGTAAAAGCGCAGAGGGCAATAGCTATGTAGGAGGTTTGCAGTAATGATAAAGTGCTCAAAGTAAAAGCAAACCAGAGATTTAGAGTGGTTCGGTCAGTCTTGACCTACTCCACTTTTGGCTTCCTCCACCGACGAGATCACCGACGTCAACTAGAGGCCTTCCTTCAATAGGCGAAGGCCAACTGCCCTTTTACAGTTTCACTCCTTTTGACGGGCTCAGGAGACAACCCTTACAGAACCTTTCTCTCCTCTCTTTACAACTCAAAACTTGAAGAACAGAGGGAGGAGAACTTTTGGGCTTTTACAACAATTTTGAGCTCAAGAATCACAGAAAAGATCAAGATTTCGGTGTGTGTCTGTATGCTTTCTGTGCTGAATGGGTGGGGTATTTATAGGCCCCAACCCAGTTCAAATTTGGAGCTCAAAACGATCAAATCCCAGAATTTCGGGATCAGACGGTTGCACCTTCTGACTGGAGAGGTTACACCGCCTGGCAGAGCTCGGAGACTGAGCCCAAGCGGTTGCACCTCTCTATCAGGGGCGGTTGCACCGCCTAAGTCTGGCTCGGAGACTGAGCCCCAGGCGGTGCCACCTCCTGACTGAGGCGGTTGCACCTCTCCTGCCAGAGCTCGAAGACCGAGCTCAGGCGGTGCTACCTCTGTCAGGGGAGGTTGTACCGCCCAATCTCACTCGAAGATTGAGCCCAGGCGGTGCCACTTCCTGGCTGGGGCGGTTGCACCGCCCAGTCTCCCTGGGAGACATAGCCCAGGCGGTGCTACCTCCTGGCTTGGGCGGTTGCACCTCCTGGTGCAATCAGGGTCCGAATGGGTAGCTCCATTCGGCCCAATTTTGGTTTTTCAGGGGCCCAATTGCCCCAAGATTAAGCTAATGGGATCACCTCCCATTTCCAACTTAATCAATGTGCTAACTACGATTAATTCTAAGACAATTCCTGCAGCTTTGCTTCGGTGCGTCAATCGCTTCTTCCGACGAGTTTCCGGCGAACTTCCGTCAATCATTCGATGAACTGTCGGTGATGCTCCTGCGGACTTCCGGCAAACTCCTGGACTTGTGACGATCCACTTGGCGAGTTCCGACGAGCTTCGCTTGGCAAGCTCCTGGACTTCTCGGATCTGTTCTCGCAGAACATCCGACGACTGTCCGGACTTCCGTCGAACTCTCGAACTCCTAACGTGATCATTGACTTGACTCCGGCGCAACTCCTACTGCTTGTCTAACTTTCATCCTAGTTAATCCTCCACACTTATCTCAACACATAGATTAGACAACAAATGACAATTGACTTCATCATCAAAATCCGAGATTCAACAATCTCCCCCTTTTTGATGATGACAATCAATTGATAATGGAGTTCACCTTAACTCCCCCTATCTATATGCCATAGTTGAGATAAGACCTATTGATCAATTTAAACTTATCAATAGTCCCATCATGATACCCATCATAATGTATCTCTCTGAAGATGATGTCAAGGCTTGACATCTATTTTCAGTTTTCAAGTTTAAATGATGATAATTGTAACAATTCATCACATAGTAAGATATCAACATGTAAAGCTGTGAAGTAAGATTTTGATATCATTACATGATGTACACATTTCAAATCTCTCTTGGTGATGCAAAGCATGGCATAATCATAGCATCAATTCATATTCATATGCAAGCATGGCATAATCATAGCATCAATTCATATATTTCTCTCCCTTTGTCATCAACAAAAAGCATGGTAGTTATGATACCAGGAAAATAGTATAAGCAAGCATATGGAGGAAGGATATTTCTCATGAAGTTCATATGCAGGAATCATTTCTGATACCAAGAAAATCCGATTTATAGTATTCGGACAATGAGATGCATTCGGACAAGATTATGGAAACATGGCAATCAAGTGATTTGATCATTCAATAAAGTCCGACAAATATTTTTTACAATTTTATTTATTCGGACACATCACATACCAAAGAAAATGATACCATAAAAATTCGAGATATATTTACCATAAGGCACAAGACATGTTTACCACGATAGATGTTTACAACCATATCAAGGATTAAGACAAAGCACATCATGGTGAGTAACATAAGGGGTTTACAACAACAACAAATGTTCATACAAGCTCATTCATGAGGTGGAAAATCAAAGTGCCTAAACAAGGAGTCAAATTGACTATGAATCTACTGCAGCTCAGATAGGATTTGATCTTGTCGTTGTTCAATCCGTTCTTGTCTCTGTTCGAAACGGTCCTTCCGAATCCCAATATCTTCGACAGATGATGTATGAGTTTGCTCAAGTGGATATGTTTCCTCAAAGGGACAGATCGGAGGAGATTGGGTACCCCTAAATACTGGTGTTTCTGGTTCTGGTTCAGTTTGAGGGGGATCAGTTCTTCTTGGCATTCTAACCCAGTTACCGTTTCTATAATAACATCTTAGTCGGTGAAGTAGATTTTTGTTTATTATGCTAAATCTATCTACTTTTATTACTTCTTCTTCCAGTGGTATTAAAATATCGTAAGCTTTCATTATTCTAGTGATTATACCACCATATGGGAGCATCATGTCTTTCTTAGATAGTTCTAACATGTTTTGTTGGATCAGATAACCAAGACATATGTCATGTCCTTTCATGATCAAATACATAGTTCCTAGTTCTAATTGACTCACTTCATCATGATGGTATTGTTTAGGAAGAATTATGCTAGTCAGGATATGATGAAGTATCTTAGTGTTTAGAGGCAGTAGATGTTCACAACTTTTAGGAACAAATGCTAAGTTGGGATTGGCAAAGATTGTTCCTAAAGCTTCAACATAGGATGTTCCAATAGTATCATCATCCCATGATCCTCTAAAGTAAAGTCCTATGCTTTTCATGGAAATGCCTATCATATCACAAATGAATCTATCCATGATTGAGATGTGTTGTCCTAAGAGATATGTGGACATTCTTTCTTCATCATCTATTTGTATGTTATTGTGAAACAATCTAACGAGTCTTAGATAGATGGGTTCGTTAATTTACAGAATTGGAAGTAGATCTAGGTTTGCAAACCAATGGATAGTCTCTAAGTCTCTTAGTTCATTTAGATCTACGTATTTTCCCTTATTGACACTCCTAAGTTCGAAAGAGGAAAATTTTTCAACATGGTTTTTCGAATCAAAAAGGGTGAGATCAAAGTCTTCTACTAATCTCCTCTTTCTCTTGTCCCTTGAGGATCTTCTAGATCCCATTACTACTACTGTTTAGAGGGATAATGATAAGCAAGAGTAAATGAAAGAAAAAAACAGAGTTTAAGGGATTCTTAGAGAGTACCTTAGTGAAATCGTCAAGAGAGGGAAGGATTGTTCATGTTTTGCTCCGAAATGTGGGGTATTTGGGATGCTAAACGGGGTGAAATGGGGATGGAGGAAGCTTGGAAGAGTAGAGGAGGGAAGGGAGTGAGTTGGGGTCGGTTTCACCGCCGGCCCTAGCTCGGGTTAAAAAGGCAGAGTTGCTGGCGGTTGCACCTCTGGCTGGAACGGTGCAACCGCTGGCAGCCCGTGACTGCTGGAGGTGCCACCACCGGCTGGGGAGGTACCACCGCTTGCTGGGGAGGTGCCACCGCTTGTAGGCAGTGTGCACTTTGTTCTGATCAGCGTGATTTGATCTGGGAGTTTTTTGTCTTGAGAAGAATTTTCATTCAGAGCGATTAACCTTTTTTACGTAATTATGTATGAGTTTTTATTTTAAGGCAAAGACTCTTGTACGATCAAGATAGATCTTTTAACGTGCATACTCCTAATGTCGTACATATGTTTGTGATAGTTTGTTCAAGTTGGTAACCCTTTCAAGTTCATGACATACTTAGTTTCTTGGATTCGAAGATGATGAATGGATGAAATTGACGGGTTCGAAGATCAAGGGGTTATGTGAATTTGGGAATCATACTTTTCTAATTCTAAAAAGTCAAATAAGGTTGTATCCAAATCGCATTTCTGATTTCATAATTTCCACTTGTTATTTAAGCATTGCGAGTTCCTTTTTGGATCTTGGGTCAAGACTATCGAGAATCAAGGAGCAGAATATTATTTCTTGCTCCAGCCTAAAATTTTAATGTCTTTACAAGAAGGGATGATTTCTAGGTACCCATTTACTTTTGGGTGCCTCACAAATAGATCTACATTGTTTATCATGTTGCATAGAATTTATCATGGTTCCTTTAGGAACCCAAATCAATTTGTTTGGACTAATTTTCTTGAATTGACAATAGTGCGTCTTGTGTCCAAATTTGCAACAAAAGTTGCATTTGTTTTGATGTTGAACATGTAAAATGGAGCCTTTTATGAAGGTGGTTGGATTTTGGTGAGGACTTCTCACAAATCCAATTCCACTTCTTTTGGGAACGTGACCCTTGTTTGTAAGGATCATGTTCAATGACTTGCTACCAACCTCGAATTTCTTCAAGGTGTCCTTAAGTAGCGAGTTTTCTTTTTGGAGAGTTTCTAGATCATGGCATTTTATGCATGAGCTTAAACTATCATGATGTTCAGCATTTAACTTATCGAAATTGCAAATAAGACTATCATGCTCCTTTTTTAGCAATTTGTATTTTCTACTAATTGTTTTACATTCATCAAATAATTCATGGAAAGCATTTAATAATTCATGATAAGGTAAATCTTCATCAATTAAATATGTTACCTCATCTCCGATGGCCATTAAGGCGTAATGAGCAACTTGCTCGGTGTTGGACTTATCTTCTTCGGATGCGCTCGAATCATCCCATGTTGCTTTGAGCGCCTTTTTCTTTGATGTTCTCTTTTTGACTTGGGGACAATCACTCTTGTAGTGTCCCGCCTTTTTGCATTCATAGTAAATAACTTGGTCCTTCTTGGGTTCAAGTTTATTTTTTACGTTATTCTTAAACTTGTTTCTTCTAAAGAATTTTTTAAATTTTCTTGTTAGAAGTGCCAAGTCATCATCACAGTCCTCATCACTTGAGTTTTCTCTCAAGTGGCATTCTGAAGTTTTAAGTGTCATATCCTTCCTGTTCTTTGGAAGGATGTCTTCTTGCTCTTCATGAGCTTTACAAGTCATTTCGTAGGTCATTAATGACCCGATTAGTTCTTCAAGAGGGAAGTTGCGCAGATCTTTTGCCTCTTGAATAGTAGTGACTTTAGGATCCCAACTCTTAGGAAGGGATCTTAGTATCTTATTTACGTGCTTAAAATCCGAAAAGCTTTTTCCGAGTCCTTTTAGACCGTTAACGACATCCCTGAAACGGGTAAACATGTCGCCAATGGTTTCACTCGGTTTCATCCAGAAAAGTTCAAAAGAATGTAACAGCAGATTGATTTTTGACACTTTCACTCTACTTGTGCCTTCGTGAGTCACTTCGAGTGTGTGCCAAATATCAAATGCGGTTTCACAAGTTGAAACACGGTTAAACTCGTTTTTATCAAGTGCACAAAATAAGGCGCTCATAGCCTTTGCATTAAGAGCGAAAGCCTTCTTCTCCAATTCATTCCAATCGATCATTGGAAGAGAAGACTTCGAAAATCCGTTTTCGACAAGATTCCATAGTTCAAAATCCATAGAAATAAGGAAGATCCTCATTCGGGTCTTCCAGTAGGTGTAGTCCGTCCCACTGAACATGGGTGGACGTGTAATAGAATGCCCCTCTTGGTTTCCGGCATATGCCATCTCTCTTGGGTTTTAATCCGTTAGAGAGTAAACCTCGCTTTGATACCAATTGTTAGGATCGAGAGCACTAAGATGGGGGGTAAATTAGTGCAGCGAAAATCTTTCAGCGTTTAAAAACGAAAGCTGCATTCGTTCAATAAAAATGATTTCGATGTAAAAGCCGATTCTAAGATAACTTAAGATTAAGCGCAGTTTACGTCTAAACGCAGTTTGCGTCTAAACGCAGTTTGCGTCTAAACTCAGTTTGCGTCTAAACTCAGTTTGCGTCTAAACTCAGTTTGCGTCTAAACTCAGTTTATGTCTAAACGCAGTTTGCGTCTAAACATAGTTTTACGTCTAAACGTAGTTTGCGTCTAAACGCAGCTTTACGTTTGAACGTAGTTTACGTCTAAATGCAGTTTTACATCTAAACACAGTTTGCGTCTAAATGTAGTTTTACGTCTAAATGTAGTTTACGTCTAAACGCAGATTCTGAAGATACTAAACTTTGAGAAGCATTTTATAAATGCGCAGAAGGCAGTTTGCAGTTATAAATGGAATCAAAACGTAAACGTAAACTGCAATGTAATGACCGTACAAAAACACCGATTTACGTCTAAATGCATATTCAGAAAGATCAAAACTTAGAAACTCGTTCGTAAAAGCGCAGAGGGCAGTAGCTATGTAGGAGGTTTGCAGTAATGATAAAGTGCTCAAAGTAAAAGCAAACCAGAGATTTAGAGTGGTTCGGTCAGTCTTGACCTACTCCACTTTTGGCTTCCTCCACCGACGAGGTCACCGACGTCAACTAGAGGCCTTCCTTCAATAGGCGAAGGCCAACTGCCCTTTTACAGTTTCACTCCTTTTGACGGGTTCAGGAGACAACCCTTACAGAACCTTTCTCTCCTCTCTTTACAACTCAAAACTTGAAGAATAGAGGGAGGAGAACTTTTGGGCTTTTACAACAATTTTGAGCTCAAGAATCACAGAAAAGATCAAGATTTCGGTGTGTGTCAGTATGCTTTCTGTGCTGAATGGGTGGGGTATTTATAGGCCCCAACCCAGTTCAAATTTGGAGCTCAAAACGATCAAATCCCGGAATTCCGGGATCAGGCGGTTGCACCTCCTGACTGGAGAGGTTGCACCGCCTGGCAGAGCTCGGAGACTGAGCCCAGGCGGTTGCACCTCTTTGTCAGGGGCGGTTGCACCGCTTGAGTCTGGCTCGGAGACTGAGCCCCAGGCGGTGCCACCTCCTGACTGAGGCGGTTGCACCTCTCCTACCAGAGCTCGAAGACCGAGCTCAGGCGATGCTACCTCTGTTAGGGGAGGTTGCACCGCCCAATCTCGCTCGGAGACTGAGCCCAGGCGGTGCCACCTCCTGGCTGGGGCGGTTGCACCGCCCAGTCTCCCTGGGAGACTTAGCCCAGGCGGTGCTACCTCCTGGCTTGGGCGGTTGCACCTCCTGGTGCAATCAGGGTCCGAATGGGTAGCTCCATTAGGGCCAATTTTGGTTTTTCAGGGGCCCAATTGCCCCAAGATTAAGCTAATGGGATCACCTTGCATTTCCAACTTAATCAACGTGCTTACTACGATTAATTCTAAGACAATTCCTACAGCTTTGCTTCGGTGCGTCAATCGCTTCTTCCGGCGAGTTTCCGGCGAACTTCCGTCGATCATCCGATGAACCCTCGGTGATGCTCCTACGGACTTCCGGCAAACTCCTGGACTTGCGACGATCCACTTGGCGAGTTCCGACGAGCTTCGCTTGGCAAGCTCCTGGACTTCTCGGATCTGTTCCCGCAAAACCTCTGACGACTGTCCGGACTTCCGTCGAACTCTCGAACTCCCAACGTGATCATTGACTTGACTCCGGCGCAACTCCTGTTGCTTGTCTAACTTTCATCGTAGTTAATCCTGCACACTTATCTCAACACATAGATTTGACAACAAATGACAATTGACTTCATCATCAAAATCCGAGATTCAACATCCAACTCCAACTTGAATTAGATGAAAATTAGATATTCCAATGATCAAGGATACTAAATTTAGCTCTAACAATTAGGACTCATAAACTATCATTATCATGTAAGTATAAAAAATAATATCATGCAAAATAACTTAATGACAAGATCAAAATCAAATAATATAGATTATGTTGAATCTCGTATTTTGATGATGAAACTACTTGATATATGTTTATGATTTAATCTGCGTTTTGAGTGACGCAGGATGCTTCGATCAGGATGAGACAATTAAAGCAGGATAATCATGTTGTGCCGAAGGAACATGTCAGAAGATTGGACGTCGGGCCGGTGGATCGGTCGACGTATCGACAGAAGGCTTCGGGCCGTGAACTCGGGCATCGGGCCAAGAAGAGCGGGTATTGTGCCAAGGATATCGGAGTTGCGGAGTCAACTGGCCGATTGGGCAATAGGCTGCAGGAGAGGACGATGCGCCGAAGAATCGGACGAAGCGTCGAGAGACCAATGACATGTCGGACAACTTGGTTAATTGCTTAGGATTAATTGTCTCGATCGAAGTTTTGTTTTAGTGTGCAGGATTAACTACGATGAGAGTAAGACAAGCAGCAGGAGTTGCGCCGGAGTCAAGATCATGATCACGTTGGGAGTTCGAGAGTTCGACGGAAGTTCGGACGGTCGTCGGAGGTTCAGAGAGAACAGATCCGAAAAGTCCAGAAGCTTGCCAAGCGAAGCTCGTCGGAACTCGCCAAGTGGATCGTCGCAAAGTCCAGGAGTATGCCGGATGTCCGCAGAAGGATCACCGAAGGTTGTCGGTTGATCGTCGGAAGTTGGCCGGAAACTCGCCGGAAGAAGCGATTGACGCATCGGAGCAAAGCTGCAGAAGTTGTCTTAGAGATATTCGTAGTTAGCACGATGATTAAGCATGAAAATGGGAGGTGATCCCATTAGCTTAATCTTGGGGCAATTGGGCCCCTGAAAAGATTCAAAGTGGGTCGAATGGAGTGAGCCATTCGGACCCTGATTGCACCAGGAGGTGCAACCGCCCCAGCCAGGAGGTGCAACCGCCTGGGCTGTGGGGTTGAGAGGTGCAACCGCCCCAGCCAGGAGGTGCAACCGCCAGGGTTGCAAGGCTGGGAGGTGCAACCGCCCCAGCCAGGAGGTGCAACCGCCAGGGTTGCAAGGCTGGGAGGTGCAACCGCTCCAGCCAAGAGGTTGCACCGCCAGAGCTCAAGTTCCGAGCTCTGCCAGGCGATGCAACCACCGAGCTCAGTCTTCGAGCTCTGGCAGAGTGGTGCATCAGCCTGAGCTCAGTCTCGAGCTTTGCCAGGTGATGCATTCACCAAGCTCAGTCTTCGAGCTCTGGCAGAATGGTGCATCAGCTTGAGCTCAGTTTGGAGCTCTGCCAAGTGATGCAACCACCAAGCTCAGATTTCGAGCTCTGCCAGGTGATGCAACCACCAAGCTCAGTCTTCGAGCTCTGCCAGGTGATGCAACCATCGAGCTCAGTCTTCGAGCTCTGGCAGAGAGAAGCAATCGGCAGAGCTCAGTCTTCGAGCTCTGCCAGGCGGTGCCACCTCTCCAGTCGAGAGGTGCAACCGCCTGATCCCAGAATTCTGGGATTTGATCGATTTGATCGTTTTGAGCTCGAATTTTGAATTGGGTTGGGGCCTATAAATACCCCACCCATTCAGCACTGAAAAGATAACAGACCTATACCAAAATCGTGATCTTTTCTGTGATTCTAAAGAGCTCAAAAGTGTTGTAAAGCCTTTAAGTCTCCTCCTTCTGTTCTTCAAGTTTTCAATTGTAAAGTGAGGAGAGAAAGGTCTGTAAAGGTTGTCTCCTAAGCCTGTCAAAAGGAGAGAAACTGTAAAAGGGCAGTTAGCCTTCGCCCATTGAAGGAAGGCACCTAGTTGACGTCGGCAACCTCATCGGTGGAGGAAGCCAAAAGTGGAGTAGGTCAAGGCTGACCGAACCACTCTAAATCTCTGGTTTGCGTTTAATTTCGAGTACTTTATCATTACTGCAAACCTCCCTCATCACTACTGCTCTCTGCGCTTTCACGAACAAGTTCTAAGAGCTGTTCTTCCAAATCTGCATTCAGACGTAACTTCATATTTTCATACATTACAGCTTACGTTTACGTTTGATTCTGCAGAACTGTTTTCCGCGCTTTTACGAACGAGCTTCCTTGCAGTTTACGCTTACATTTTAATCCTATTAATAACTGCAATCTGTCTTCTACGATTTTAAGAACGAGTTTCAACATTTAGACGTAAAACTGCATTCAGACGTAAATCGGCTTTCCTCGCTCAATCATCAGATTTCAGTTCACGTTTACGTCTTGATTTCAACTACATACTGCCTTCTGTGAGTATACAAACGAGTTTCAAAGTTTAGACGTAAATCTGCGTCTAGACGTAAAACTGCGTTTAGACGTAAATCTGCGTTTAGACGCAAAACTGCGTTTGGACGTAAATCTACGTTTAGACGTAAAACTGCGTTTAGACGTAAAACTGCGTTTAGACGCAAAACTGCGTTTAGACGTAAAACTGCGTTTAGACGTAAATCTGCGTTTAGACATAAATCTGCATTTAGACGTAAATCTGAGTTTAAACGCAAAACTGCGCTTAGACGCAAAACTGCGCTTAAACGCAATCTGCACTTAGACGCAAACTGCACTTAGATACAAACTGAGAATTTGCTTTTGCATCATAATAGTTTCTTAACGAACGCAGCTTTTTGTTTTTAAATTAATATAAGATTTCCGCTGCACTAATTCACCCCCCCCCTCTTAGTGCTCTCGATCCTAACAATTGGTATCAGAGCGGGGTTTTTCTCATTTCGGATTTACACCCGAGAGAAATGACTTTTCAAGAGGGCTGTTCGGTCTTTCGTCCACCGTTCTTTAACGGATTGGACTACACTTATTGGAAAACTCGAATGAGAGTTTTCTTAATTTCTCTAAATCTGGATTTATGGAATATCATTGAAAACGGTTTTCAACTTCCCTCCAAACCGATGAACGAATGGTCGGTTTTGGAGAAGAAGAATTTTTCTTTAAACGCAAAGGCTATGAATGCCTTATTTTGCGCATTGGACAAAAATGAGTTCAATCGGATTTCTATGTGTGAAACGGCTTTCGATATTTGGCGCACTCTTGAAATCACGCACGAGGGAACTAGTAGAGTCAAAGACTCGAAAGTTAATATTCTACTGCTTAATTTCGAGCTTTTTCATATGAAACCAAGCGAAACCGTTGTTGACATGTACACCCGTTTTACGGATGTCGTCAATGGTTTAAAATCACTTGGTAAAAGCTTTTCGGATTTTGAACTCGTTAACAAAGTTTTGCGCTCACTTTCTAAAACTTGGGATTCAAAAGTAACTGCTATTCAAGAATCAAAAAACTTGAACCATTTTCCACTTGAAGAACTAATTGGTTCATTGATCACATATGAAATGACGTGCAATGCACGTGAAGAACTTGAGAACCACCTTCCAAAGAACAGGAAGGATTTGGAACTCTGGACAAATGAATGCCACTTGAGCGATGACTCAAGTGATGAGGACAATGATGAACAAACCAACCTTCCAAAGAACAGGAAGGATTTGGGACATAGAACATTTGAAGACCACTCGAGCATAAGCTCAAGTGATGGTGAACTTAAAATGAAACGAAAATTAAAAAGCAAAAAGAATGGAACTACTTGCTTTAAACGCAAGAAGAAGAACAAAAATTGGGATGAATCGAGCTCCTCCGAAGAAGAAAAAGTCAACAAAAGCAAGGCGGCAAACTACGCCTTAACAGCCTACAATGATGAGGTAATCGAAATCCCCCTAATTTACTTCGAAATTACATGATGCTTTTGATGATGCACTTTTCTTTTTTTTTAAATTTTGTTGAAAATTATATTTTTAACAATGAAAATGCAAAAATATGATCATGCTTGTAATCTCGAAAATGATAATGAAAATTGCATGTCTCATGTTAATGTAAGATAGAAATCTAATGATTTTACACCTAGTGAGATTAATCTTATGTGCTTGAGAAGCAAGAATATATATTTTGATCATTTTCATATTGCTTTTCAATGACGATACATGGCTTTTGTCTGGAAGGCTTGATATTTTTCATTGTCTTTGTTTATTAAATATAATGTATGGTTTTGACATAAGAATAAAGATTTGAGCATGCTATTATAAAGTCAATAATTAAAATTAAAGAAGTTTTAGGCATTTATAAGAATCATTCAAAATTATCTTCAATGAAACCTTGCTTAATGTTGCAATGAAAATATTAAAGTTATACTTGATGATTTCAGATTTGACAAATGCTACACTTTAAATATGAATCATTCTTCAATCAGATTAAATGCTTCAATCATTTTTCTAACTCTAGAGTTCTCGATTTTGGTGAAATACAAGTGATAAATTCATTTATGATATCTTGTAAATCACTTGAATTATGAATGATTTTTTCTTTTTTATGATGTGTTAAAAGAATCACTTAAAAAGAAAATGTTTTTCCCATTTTATCGAGATTAATGATTTCATGATATTATGTGAATCTCGAAACTAATTTTGATGAAATAGTAATAACGTTATTCATGTTATGAATCTTAAAAATGATAATATGCTTCATGTGATAATATGAATACATGAAACACTTATGATATTCTGTGTATTCATAAAATATTTATCTCATCATCCAATAACTCTTCTTGATATTCCTTATGAGATGAAATGAAATAATGCATGAAATACAAATGAGGAGTTAATGATCATGCATAATAAGATGTAATGAATTCTAGATACCATCGTTTGAATATCTATGATCATGCTGCCAAAATGATGTATCATGAATGCTTGAATATCATGTTTGATATGCTCATGATGATGATTGATTTTTCGGTATCATGCATAAATTTTTTGAAATGTAATGTTAATAAATTTGTGCATTGAAACTATAATGATGCACAAATAAGAATGATTACTTACCTTTGTCATGATTTAGAAATTGATGTAAAGGGTTTTTCCCTTGTTGACAATGACAAAGGGGGAGATAGCTAGCTTGTACAAGTCAAGAAGATAAAAAAACTTGATTGCTAGCTTGCCTATCTCAAGAGGCAAAAATGCTAACTTGCACATCTAGCAAAACTTGACAAATTTGCATATATCAAGAAGCAAGAGTTGCTTTCTTGAACATCTCAAAATTGCTAGCTTGCGGGCCTTAAAATGTACAAACTTTTTGCTAGCTTGTATATGGTAAACCTGCTATCATACTATCATGATGATGAGTATGTCTTATCTTTATGATTGAATTTGAAAAACAATGGCAAAAATACGTCTTAATGATTGAACGTGTTAAAATTATTTTTCGAACCTTCTTGATTGAATGATTGAATCACTTGACTGGCATAATGATTTTACACATTTACATGTTGAAAATTATGTGCTTGAATACAAAACTTCCATGATAACAAGCATGCTTTACCTTCATGATTGTAATTGAATATCTATAGCAAAACCTTGTTCGAATGGAAGAAAGACTCAAATTTCATTTTCGGATTCTCTTGAGTCTAACATATCAAGTTCACTCTCTTCCAAACTTAACAAGCATATGCCATATCAAGTTTAGTTCATATCATTGATTTTTGACATATGTAATTGACTAGCAAATACATCTCTCATACACACATCATGTGAAAAATATTTTTTTTTGAGAAATGGATTTGATGAATATGGATGAAAGTGTTTTTACTTGCAAGGATTTATTTCACATACATAACAACAAGCACTTATGCTTAAAATTTGCTTATATCGTTCTCCGTTTTGTTGATGACAAAGGGGGAGAAATATATGAATTGATGCCATGAACACTGATGCTAGGCTTGCATCATCAAGAGATATATGAATTGATATGATTGCCATATTTGTAATGCTTGCATCATTAAGAGATATATGAATTGATGCTATGATTGCCAAACTTGTATTATGCCATGTTTTCATCATGCGTTAAGATATCAAGAACTTGTATCGTAATTTTACGCGTTGATATCCTACCATGTGATGAAATGCTATAATTGATAAACACTTGAAATGTTTGCATTATGATATCAAAAGCCTACATCGCAATTTTTCATGTTGGTATTTGATATTAGCAAACTTGCATGATGATAAAACTTGATATTATGATTTTCATGCAATGAGTTGAACCAATATCACACGAACTTGATTGTAGTACTTCTCCTTTTTGTTGATGACAAAGGGGGAGAAGTATGTTGATGACATGACATGTGATGCATAAGTTTATGCATAAGTTCATGTTGACGTGTTGCAAGTATTCATGATGAATATTGCAATGACTTGAATTCAGTTTGAATTCAAGGTTCTATCAATATGGCATATTGATAGGGGGAGTTTGTTTAAACTCCGGGAGTTAAGTTTAACTCCGTCATCAAGTGGTTGTCATCATCAAAAAGGGGGAGATTGTTGAATCTCGTATTTTGATGATGAAACTACTTGATATATGTTTATGATTTAATCTGCGTTTTGAGTGACGCAGGATGCTTCGATCAGGATGAGACAATTAAAGCAGGATAATCATGTTGTGCCGAAGGAACATGTCAGAAGATTGGACGTCGGGCCGGTGGATCGGTCGACGTATCGACAGAAGGCTTCGGGCCGTGAACTCGGGCATCGGGCCAAGAAGAGCGGGTATTGTGCCAAGGATATCGGAGTTGCGGAGTCAACTGGCCGATTGGGCAATAGGCTGCAGGAGAGGACGATGCGCCGAAGAATCGGACGAAGCGTCGAGAGACCAATGACATGTCGGACAACTTGGTTAATTGCTTAGGATTAATTGTCTCGATCGAAGTTTTGTTTTAGTGTGCAGGATTAACTACGATGAGAGTAAGACAAGCAGCAGGAGTTGCGCCGGAGTCAAGATCATGATCACGTTGGGAGTTCGAGAGTTCGACGGAAGTTCGGACGGTCGTCGGAGGTTCAGAGAGAACAGATCCGAAAAGTCCAGAAGCTTGCCAAGCGAAGCTCGTCGGAACTCGCCAAGTGGATCGTCGCAAAGTCCAGGAGTATGCCGGATGTCCGCAGAAGGATCACCGAAGGTTGTCGGTTGATCGTCGGAAGTTGGCCGGAAACTCGCCGGAAGAAGCGATTGACGCATCGGAGCAAAGCTGCAGAAGTTGTCTTAGAGATATTCGTAGTTAGCACGATGATTAAGCATGAAAATGGGAGGTGATCCCATTAGCTTAATCTTGGGGCAATTGGGCCCCTGAAAAGATTCAAAGTGGGTCGAATGGAGTGAGCCATTCGGACCCTGATTGCACCAGGAGGTGCAACCGCCCCAGCCAGGAGGTGCAACCGCCTGGGCTGTGGGGTTGAGAGGTGCAACCGCCCCAGCCAGGAGGTGCAACCGCCAGGGTTGCAAGGCTGGGAGGTGCAACCGCCCCAGCCAGGAGGTGCAACCGCCAAGGTTGCAAGGCTGGGAGGTGCAACCGCTCCAGCCAAGAGGTTGCACCGCCAGAGCTCAAGTTCCGAGCTCTGCCAGGCGATGCAACCACCGAGCTCAGTCTTCGAGCTCTGGCAGAGTGGTGCATCAGCCTGAGCTCAGTCTCGAGCTTTGCCAGGTGATGCATTCACCAAGCTCAGTCTTCGAGCTCTGGCAGAATGGTGCATCAGCTTGAGCTTAGTTTGGAGCTCTGCCAAGTGATGCAACCACCAAGCTCAGATTTCGAGCTCTGCCAGGTGATGCAACCACCAAGCTCAGTCT
Source organism: Musa acuminata AAA Group (assembly GCF_036884655.1). NCBI lineage: Eukaryota > Viridiplantae > Streptophyta > Magnoliopsida > Zingiberales > Musaceae > Musa > Musa acuminata. The sequence continues at coordinate 11,442,113 of NC_088353.1, read as the reverse complement.
TCGAGCTCTGCCAGGTGATGCAACCATCGAGCTCAGTCTTCGAGCTCTGGCAGAGAGAAGCAATCGGCAGAGCTCAGTCTTCGAGCTCTGCCAGGCGGTGCCACCTCTCCAGTCGAGAGGTGCAACCGCCTGATCCCAGAATTCTGGGATTTGATCGATTTGATCGTTTTGAGCTCGAATTTTGAATTGGGTTGGGGCCTATAAATACCCCACCCATTCAGCACTGAAAAGATAACAGACCTATACCAAAATCGTGATCTTTTCTGTGATTCTAAAGAGCTCAAAAGTGTTGTAAAGCCTTTAAGTCTCCTCCTTCTGTTCTTCAAGTTTTCAATTGTAAAGTGAGGAGAGAAAGGTCTGTAAAGGTTGTCTCCTAAGCCTGTCAAAAGGAGAGAAACTGTAAAAGGGCAGTTAGCCTTCGCCCATTGAAGGAAGGCACCTAGTTGACGTCGGCAACCTCATCGGTGGAGGAAGCCAAAAGTGGAGTAGGTCAAGGCTGACCGAACCACTCTAAATCTCTGGTTTGCGTTTAATTTCGAGTACTTTATCATTACTGCAAACCTCCCTCATCACTACTGCTCTCTGCGCTTTCACGAACAAGTTCTAAGAGCTGTTCTTCCAAATCTGCATTCAGACGTAACTTCATATTTTCATACATTACAGCTTACGTTTACGTTTGATTCTGCAGAACTGTTTTCCGCGCTTTTACGAACGAGCTTCCTTGCAGTTTACGCTTACATTTTAATCCTATTAATAACTGCAATCTGTCTTCTACGATTTTAAGAATGAGTTTCAACATTTAGACGTAAAACTGCATTCAGACGTAAATCGGCTTTCCTCGCTCAATCATCAGATTTCAGTTCACGTTTACGTCTTGATTTCAACTGCATACTGCCTTCTGTGAGTATACAAACGAGTTTCAAAGTTTAGACGTAAATCTGCGTCTAGACGTAAAACTGCGTTTAGACGTAAATCTGCGTTTAGACGCAAAACTGCGTTTGGACGTAAATCTACGTTTAGACGTAAAACTGCGTTTAGACGTAAAACTGCGTTTAGACGCAAAACTGCGTTTAGACGTAAAACTGCGTTTAGACGTAAATCTGCGTTTAGACATAAATCTGCATTTAGACGTAAATCTGAGTTTAAACGCAAAACTGCGCTTAGACGCAAAACTGCGCTTAAACGCAATCTGCACTTAGACGCAAACTGCACTTAGATACAAACTGAGAATTTGCTTTTGCATCATAATAGTTTCTTAACGAACGCAGCTTTTTGTTTTTAAATTAATATAAGATTTCCGCTGCACTAATTCACCCCCCCCCCCTCTTAGTGCTCTCGATCCTAACAGATTAGGGATTGGGTTTGCATACCTTTTGATGCCATGATATAATACCTCAGTTTAATCTTGTAATGCAATATAATCTGATCCATAAGAAGCAAAAATATTGATATATAAAAAGGTAACTACACTCTACTCTCGTCTTTTTATCGTTCATAGCATTATAATATTGATGGAGTAGGGGTAATAGAGAGATGAAAATAGATATATGATATATTATCTATGGCTAATCTCTAGGAGGTCTTATCTACACATTTGCAAGAGCAAAAATTTTATAATTGCTAATTAAGAGAGTTCCTCCCATTAAGGTCATCTCTTAAGGGATTCTAATATAAGTGAAATTCCTTTCGATTGATCGATAACCCTAATCAAAATCTAATTAGAACTTTAATATATCTTAACTAATGTTAATCAAGGTCACATAATTTAACATTCTCTCACTTGACCCATTAATCGGTAAGATATCAAATAAAAAAGTTTAAAATCAAAATAAATAAAGTAAAATTTTATTTAAAAAATAAGTTTACCTAATTGGATTTTAAAATCTTGAAAAGTATTTTACAGACATTTAGTAGTTTTATTTGAAAAGAGTAAAATTAACTTTTTAGTGACATTTAGCATCTCAAAATTAATATATTGGTTTTAAAAGCTTCATGAATAGTGTTAAATTCTATTTTTCGAAAATTTTCTTTTATTTTATGACCATTTTAAAATTTTAAAACTAAAAGATTATATAAATACATTAAAATTTTATTTAAAATTATTTAAAAATAATTTTAGGTTTATCTGCGTCTAATCCTACAAAAAAAATCAAGTCAAGTCTATTAACTAGTTAATCCTACAAAAAAAAATCTTGAAAACTAGTTAAGTCTATTAACTAGTTTTATTTGAAAATAGTAAAATTAGCTTTTTAGAGACATTTAGCATCTCAAAATTAATATATTGGCTTTAAAAGCTTCATGAATAGTGTTAAATTCTATTTTTCGAAAATTTTCTTTTATTTTATGACCATTTCAATATTTTAAAACTAAAAGGTTATATAAATACATTAAAATTTTGTTTAAAATTATTTAAAAATAATTTTAGGTTTATCTGTGTCTAATCCTACAAAAAAAAATCAAGAATTAATCAAGCTTTATATATTATATTATAATATAAAACTATAGAATTGAACAATATTTAAATGTTCTAAAAAATCATTTAACAATATAAATATTTGATATTTATGTTTGTATGTAGTAGTAAATTATTCTAATTCTACAAACATCATTTCAATATTTTTATTCTCAAACTTGAATTTTGTTCCATAATATTTTTATCAATTTTTAACTTATAGAATTAGAAATAGAGTTTATTTGAACCACTTTGAAATTTGCTTGACCAACCCATCGACCAGATGTATGAGCGAAATCGAGAAAAGTCTATTGTTTTTTTCTTTTTTCCATCGAGGTCCAATGGAGGAATTAAATTATAAATTATAGGAATAATATAGAAATTATTTATATGAAGGACCCTGATTTAAAAATTTATCTATCATCATCATATATTTCAATCTCCGTAAACTTCGCATCTGATTTGTTAGGTAATATATATACATATCAAACCGATAACATTAAGACTATGAATTTAACTAGGTCTTAATCAGTCTTACATGATACAAAATTAAGACCACATAAAATTGATTGTGATATCATTTGTGATGTCATTAAAATAATCTACAATTGATATTTTAAACAATGTAATTTAATTAAATTTTTTTTTATCTTAATCACTTTAATCAAATTAAATGTTAAACACTGATATCAGGCCCGCTTTGGTATGGTAAACTTAATGATTCAAAGAAAGAAGATAATAAACAAAACACATAAACGTTCAACTTTGATTGAATTAGAAGTCCACGAAGGGAAATTAAAAAATTAATACAAATTTTTATGTTAATTCTAGAGATCCATAATTATTATTTAATTGATGAATTAGATACTTTAATTTACTTCTCTTTGAGACAAATATTTCTTTTTTCTTGTGAAAGTGTCCATTATCTCTTGCTTTATATCATTTGTCATATCTTTAAAATTATCCACGATTGATTTTTTAAATCTTTTATTTAAATGAAAATTCATATTTTAAAATTTAATTTTTCATCAATTTAAGTAAAAGACAGATAAACGATACTCATACTTCAATTTTATTCTCCTCAAAGGTTCATCTTTTCTTTGATGGTTATCCTAATCGAATTTTGTTATTTATCAATCACTTGGAATGGACTTGCACTTGAAATTCTCCAGGACCAAATATACTTTTTAATGATTCCCAATACCAACCCGGCGCTTTGATATTTTGCAAGATAAAAATAAATGGAAGATGATAATTCACGGAAAGAATACAACAGACAGTTAACCTTTATTCATCTTCGTAACTCATCTCTTTCAATATTTTTATGATGTTCTACAGAATCATCATCAGACGATGCCTAACCCAATTCACAGGACTCGTAACTTTACCAAATGGCCGAGTTCATTTTCTTTCATAAATTACCTTAATTTCTAAACACAAGTCAAAAATATTTCAATCTACCATGCCTTGCTATATTGATTTTGAGATCTCTTACGTTGATTTCCTTTCATAAATATTACATTTAATTATTGTAAATGCTTTTATACAGACTCCAACAGAGAGATCTATTAACTCGTAATACAATGCAACTGTTAGGAGGCATATTTAGCTACGCCTTCGACGTATGAACATTTGTGTTAATCATGATCTATTGTTGCTTTTTATTTATAATATGTCAGGAACGCGGATTGCTCCTATTCGATGATCATTGTTAACTTTGAACGCACACAAAGACGAAAACATTTAATATAACATGTTGATTAAGACATTGAGCCTTCATCGATCGATTGGAAAGCGATGCCCAATCTATTACGTTGCTGGCATGACAATATCTATTCATACAGTACTCGTCAAATCAAAAAACGAGACTCGAAAAAAGATTAAAATACAACCAAACACATTTTTAATGCAGTCGAGAGCAACGCCCCAACCTGGTGTGCGGTTGACCCTTTCAGTATTGTTCAAACTTCTTGGGAAGACAACAAGGAAGCTTGCCAAGAAAGCAAAATCAAACAAAGGTTTGTATGATGTTTTAACTTATATAATTGACGTTTTCTGCTCCGATAACTCACACCGTCGCCCCCTAAATCCACATCTCCTGCGAGAGACAAATTCCCCATGAGGAGGCCATCTTCAACCTCTCCTTACTATTGTTGTCTCTTGCTACTGCTTTTCTTCTTCTCCGTGAAGACTGGTGCATTCAGCATCCACAACCATAGCAACCATAACTGTAACTCAAATGATCTCGGAGCACTGTATGGTTTCTCACGCAGCCTCGACACCCAAATCCACGAATGGCCGGTTGCCATTACTAACTCCATCAACTGCTGCAGTTGGTCGGGCGTCCACTGTGCTTTGTTCTCAACGTACCCGACGTCGTCATCTTCCTCTTTCGACTCTAGCTTGGTTAGGAACGCAAGAGTCGTCGGTCTATCGGGAAAAGGCCTCGAAGGGTCCTCTCACCGTCCCTCTCTGGTTTGGACAAGCTCAGCTTCCTCAACCTCTCCCTTAATTCTTTCCGAGGCCCCATCCCACAGAGCTGTTCCACCTGAAGCTCTTGGCGGTGATCGACTTGAGCAACAATCACTTGTCAGGCGAGATGCCACCGGGTATAGGAAACCTCTCAAGCCTGTCCCTATTGGATATCTCCCTGATGACTTTCACGGCTTGAAAAAGCTCGAGGTTTTCTCGGCTGAGTCTATTGGATTTGTTGGCCGGCTGCCCACTTCCTTGTCCTCGTGCTCGAAGCTTACGTCGCTTGATTTGTGGAACAATTCTCTCAACGGTAGCATCGACCTCGACTTTGGACGATTACTTCGTCTTACCGTCCTCAACCTTGGATGGAATAGATTGCACGGGCTCATCCCGGAGAGCCTTTCTTCTTGCAAGGCACTACAGATCCTGAATCTGAATCGCAACAACCTAAGTGGTCTGGTTCCACAGAAGCTTCGCAATCTTCGTTCCCTTTCCTTCCTGGCCCTCGAAAAAATTAATCTCTCCAACATTTCCAACGCATTGGCAGTTCTTCGGGGGTGTCACAACTTAGACCGTTCTTTCTCTTACCCAAAACCTTCAAAATGAAGAAATGCCAACTAATGGAATCCGAGGATTTGGAAGGCTACGTGCTCTCTTATGGTTCTTTAACGTATCATATATAGGTGAAATAATTGTTTTATAGAATCAAAATCGAATTTTGTTTCTCAAAGATATTGATGAATCCAAAACAAGATTTTAGAATGTTTCCATAAAACTTAATAAATCTACAATAATATATATGAAATCTTACAATAATTAAAAAATATATTAACATGGAAGCGTACCTGATAAATTCATTAGAGTATTTTCTGAATTAATTGGTGATTTGACATTCCTATTGTAGAGTATCCTTAAGAACTTTAGATTTCTCTTTGACGGGTGAAGAGAAACTTCATCCAACCAGAGACCATAACCCTATTTATATTCATAACTGATGAATCTATAATTATGATTATATTAATAATTGATGAATCTGTAATTATGCCTAAAGAGTTTCATATTCCTAACCTATCTCATCATTAAGTTAGAAATATGACTAATGGTATCCACACAATTAATTTTTATAATAATTATGTCCCTTAGCCAAATAACTTTAGTTTAATTAGATCACTTTAATTTTGACTAATCAAAATAATTGCTTAACACATTTAATTATACATGTGTGACCCTTAAAATTCTAACAATCTCCCACTGGGTCACATATGTATTCTTATAAATGTGTTATAACTTGATGAATTTAAAACTATTACCATTATTAAATAGGACATACAAAAAAATCTTATTCATTGACCATATTAATATAGGACCAAAGTAGTCTTTGCTATATTAATCATAGTTAAACCCATCAATGATCACTAATATTAACATACCTAAATGATATAGATCAATTATAAAATGTATAGCATGAAATTTATATGAATGTGATATGTATATATCAATTTTTAACTAGTCCAACTTTATCTTTATGAGATTATTAATAACTTTAATAGCCATAATGTACAAAGTATAATAAACTGAAGTTTTATTTCTAATAAAAAAATATCTGTATAAATACAAAATATGGTATAGAACATACAACAAACATATGACAGACTCCCACTAAACTGAAATTTTCTCAAATTCTGATATACCCATATGAGCAGTATGCTCATGAAAAACCTTGGGTGATACACCTTTTGTGAGAGGATCTTCTAACATAAAGTTTGTTCATAACTGTTCTAGAGAAATTTATCTACTTTGTATCATTTCTTTCACAATTAGGAACTTGATGTCAATGTCCTTTGACTTAGTTGAGCTCCTATTATTATTGGAGTATAAAACAACTGATTTATTATCATAGTATATCTTTAGTGGTCTTTCAATCCCTTGTACTATTTACAACCCTATGATAAAATTCATCAGCCAAATTCCATGATTGGATGCCTCAAAACATGCTCCAAATTTCGCTACTATAGTGGAAGAAGTAATAAGAGATTGCTTGGCATTACGCAAAGAAATCACCCCACCAGCCAACATATAAATATAACTCGAAGTGGATTTCCTAATGTTTTGACATCCAACAAAATCGAAGTCAGAATACCCAATGATCTCTAAATGGTCTGATCTCCTATATGTGAGCATATGATTTTTTGTCATCTTTAAATATTTCACAACTCTTTTAGCTGCCTTCCAATGATCCATTCCAGGATTGTTTAAGTATCTGCCTAATACTCAAATAATGTATGCTATATCTGGACGAGTACAATCCTGTGTATACATTAAACTCCCTACAATTGATGCATAGGGAATCTTTTACATTTCTTGAGTTTCCAAATTTTCTTTAGGGCACTAATTGAGATTGAACTTGTCTCATGGGTGTCTCCGGATTTGCAATCCTGTATGCCAAATCTTTTGAGTACCTTATCAATATAGCTCCTTTGTGATAATCTTAGAATACCCTGAGATCTATCTCGGAGTATCTAGATTCCTAATACAAAATAGGCGTCACCAAGGTCTTTCATCTCAAAATTTCTAGATAGAAATCTCTTGGTTTCATGCAATAAGCCTATATCATTTGTGGCAAGCAGAATATCATCTACATACAATATCAAAAAAATGAATTTGCTCCCACTAAATTTATGATATACGCAATCATCAACAGTGTTCACCTCAAAACCAAATAAAATAATTACTTGATGAAATTTATGATACCACTAATGGGATGCATATTTTAGCCCATAGATGGATTTTATCAATTTACAAACAATTTTCTTTGGGTCTCATGACACAAAGTATTATGGTTGTACCATATAAATTATTTCATCAATATTTTTATTAAGAAATATTATTTTAACATCCATCTGATGAAGCTCTAAATCAAAATATGCGGCTAGAGCCATAATTATCCTAAAAGAGTCATTCGTTGAAACTGGAGAGAATGTTTCTTTAAAGTCAATTCCTTCTTTTCGAGTATAGCCCTTTGCCATAAGACGTACTTTATACCTCCCCACATTATCATTAAAATCCCTTTTAGTTTTAAAAATTCATTTACAACCAATGGGTTTCACACCTTCTGGTAATGGGACAAGTTCCCAAGCTTATAAGGTGTTTTTGCAGTTGCTTTAGTTGATACTCTATTAAGAATGTAAGCTACAGTTTTTATTACTTCTCCCTAGAGCGACTCTAGCAAAGTAGATTGAGAAATTATACTTCTTACTATATCTTTAAGTTTGCGATTTCATCTTTCAACTACACCATTCATGCTAGGTGACCCAAGCATTGTATGCTGAGAGACAATTTCACACTTCTCTAGGTATAAAGCAAATGGTCATAGACGTTGTTTACCTGAGCCATGATTTCTGTCGTAATATTCCCCTCCATGGTAAGATCTAATGCTTTTTATTCTTTTACTGAGTTGATTTTCAACTTCAGCTTTAAATGCTTTGAACATGTCTAAAGATTGAGATTTTTTATGTATTATATATAAGTATCCATATCTAGAATAATCATTTATGAATGATATGAAGTATTGTTGGCTATTCCATGAAAGTGTATGAAATGACCTACAAATATCTGTATGTATCAATTCTAAGACGTCCGTAGCTCTATATGCACTTGATATCTTAGGTTTGGTTTATTTACCTTTAATGTATTCAGCATAAATATCTAAACATCATAAGTCAATGGGATCAAGAATCCCTTTTGACATAAGTCTTTCAACTCTATTTCTAGATATGTGACCTAAACTTTTATGCCATAATACACTAGAATTTTTAATTTTACATTTAGTATATTACAATTCTATAGTTAGGGATTCATGATAGGATGTTATAGTATCAAGTAAATATAGATTGTCATAAGTCATAAGTGAACCAGTTCTAATCATATTTGAATTTAAAGACAAAGTAAACTGATTGTCTCCAAATGAACAAGAATAACTAGATTTATCTAAATAAGAAACAGAGATTAAGTTTCATCTAAATGACAATACAACAAAATTATCTTTCAAATCCAAATAATATCCAGTACACAATAACAATCTAAATGTGCCTATAGCTTCCACATCTACTGATTTTTTATCCCCCACATAAATACTTCTCTCAGCATCATTAGGCCTTCGGTAACTTAAGCAACCTTACATTGATACATTGATGCTAGTTGTTGCATCGGAGTCTAACCACCAAGTGTTTCTAGGTACTGAAGTTAAATTGACTTTAGAACAAACCGAAGTAAGGAATGTTCCCTTTTTAGCACGCTAAGCATGATATTTGGCACAGTCCTTTAAATGCTTAAATTTCTTGTAAAAGAAACAAGTATTATTTTTATTTTATTTCTTCTATATTAGACCCTTATCAGCCTCATTCTTTCCAAATTTGTATTTTCTTTTCTTGCCCTTAAAGTTGGTTTTGTTTAGAACCGGTACTGAATTGAAGTTAGCAGATATTTTTACAAGAGAACCTAAACAAGAGAACAATAAACAACTAGAAATTATGCTCATATCTATTACCATAAACTTAAGTAAATTCAAATAATGATATAACCCATCTCAAGATACCAAGTGCAACATTAATATCTTATCTTTGGACTTCAATATTAATTGCTAGTGGTAGTCTTGTTGTAATGATCAAATACTGATAATAAGGCATGACAAATGATAAACCTATCTTTGGATTGATTTATTATTTACATGTATAACTTTATAATTATCACGTGTTTACCATTACAGGTATGTATAAAATCCTATAGTCATTAACCTTCCTATGGGCTGGGTAATTACTACATGGATGTAAATACATACTATATTTAATATTTTCACGAGAAATGTTATATATAAGAGGCCACTTTAGCGACTTCATACATTAAATTACTCAATCTAATATTAAACAATCACTAATTGAATTTAAACCATATTAGTCAAATTGGCTTGATCTTAATTTGTTGACTAAAATATTTAATGCAAGTAAACCATTCAATTTATGTCAACAAATAACTTTATAGAACTAATAATATTTAAACCAACATAATATTACAACAATATTATTATTAATTAAATTTGCATATTACAATAACATAATTAAACCAACATAATATTGCAACAATATTATTATTAATTAAATTTGCATATTTTAATAATATAATTAAACCAACATAATAATTAATTAATTAAATTCATATAAATTTAATTAATTCAATAAAAATCCAAAGGGAATTTGAGAAATTTATGCCTTGTAATGCAAAAATGAATTTGCATATTTATGAAAAGGAAAAGACACAAAGATGAAAAGACCTCTCAAAATTACAGTGATATAACATCAGAAAAAGGACTTGAACTGAATGTGAAGCATGTCGTAGCATGATTACATAAAACCATCATCTTCCCTGATGATGATAGAACCAAATCGCTCCAAAATATTGATGAAAATATTATTAAAATACATAAAAAACAAGCTTAAAAGTTCAACGATCATTGTAAGATGGCTTTGATACCAATATTATGGTTCTTTAACATATCATATATGGATTAAACAATTATTTTATAGAATCAAAACCAAAATTTGTTTCTCAAATATGATGATGAATCTAAAACAAGATTTTAGAATGTTTTCATAAAACTTAATAAATCCACAATAATATGTATGAAATCCGTGAAACAAACTATGTATAGAATAGATTGTGTTACCTAGGGAGATCGTATATCTCTGTTTCCTTACAGTTCTCTAGGAGAGGGTGAAGGAGGTCAAGCGTCCTCCTCTCTAGCAGTGATCCACACAGCAGGGTTGTGACGACGCTCCTCAAAACTCCAGACCTGCTCTGAGGTGGAGAGGGGGAGGAGAATAGAAGAGGCAAACAAATGCTCTAGCCTATGAACCATTGAATCCCTCCTATTTATAAAGGTCCCTTGTCAAACCCTAATGGATCCTCCTCTATTAGGTATTGGATCTGCATCCAGTTATCCAAACCTCTTAGATTAGTGGATCTCTATCTAATAATCTTTCATGGGCTTTTATTGGATCTCGTCCATGGGATCCAATAATTTAGGGGCTTATTGGATATCCAATAAGATAGGGGCTTCGACGAATATCTCATATCCGAACCTCTACTCATCACAATGTCTACCATATATATGTGGCCTTCTAGGCCCAATATTGAGTTGGCCATAAGTCAAACCTATCAAAACTCCTTCTAGCTCAGTGAATTATTATCTCCATAATAATTCACTCGACTCATCGACTACGGACGTACTAGGCCACTACGCCGTAGTCCACAGACGATACATGGGAATATAATCCATTGGACTTGTATGTCCTCAGTTATCGTATACTTATAGTCCCTTATCTATCTAATATCCTAGAGACCGTATACCGGGCATGGTGCTATCTGACCTATATGGTTTCTACTCGAGTCTTGCTCTAATCGGATTCTCCCGGAGAACTTTTTCTCTCTAAATCCAAATAACCCTAGCTAGGAATTTGTCTAAGCAAGAATACATGGGATATTCCTCTCATGACACTGAGAGTGAATGATACTCTATCGATACTCAATAGCCCTCGTAAGGTCGACTACCACTCCCAATGACCGGTTGTACTAGATATGAGACATCCAAACCTATAAGTTTAGCATCAAAGAATGGAGCACTCATATAAGACATCCTTGGTGTCTCAAGTCTAAGGACCAGTTACACCACTAGGACTACAAAATCGCTGATTGACAATTAGGTATCATCAACCATTCAGTATTTTGTAAGCAGATCAATAAATGAACTCATTCTCCAATGAGCACATATACTGTATCCCTAGTGTCCCCATACGAGTAGCTATGAGACCAGCTGCATCCATCATATGGATGGGTATACATCACACCAGCCTGTCTGGTTATCTCAATGTCCTTCTCGAGTAACCTATTGTTAGGATCAGGGGTCGGCACTAAGAGGGGGGGTGAATTAGTGCAGCGGTAAAAATGTCGGTTTAATAAAATCTTTCGTATGATAAAATCGATTTCAGAAATGCTTAACTTTGAAGGCGAAGTAAGAGTGTAACGATAGCTTAAATGCAGTAAATAATTAAAGAGGTTTACAGTAAAGAATGATGCTCAAAGAAAATGCAAACTGAGATTTTAGAGTGGTTCGGTCAACGTGACCTACATCCACTTTCGGCTTCCTCCTCCGACGAGGTCATCGGTGTCCATTAGAGGCCTTCCTTCAATAGGCAAAGGCTAATCACCTTTTACACCCCTCTTCTCCTTTTCACGGGTTTAGGAGATAACCCTTACAAGTACTCACTTACTCCTTTCTGAAACTAGTCTAACACTTTAGAAGAGGGAGAGAAGATCACACAAGATTTCAATAGCATTTCTTTGCTTTTAGACTCTGTGTGCTTTTGTGCTTTAACCAGGGATGAGAGGGGTATTTATAATCTTCAAGTTGATTTAAACTTGGAGCCTAAAACTTTCCCATCCTGGGTTCCCCGGGCACAGGCGGTACCACCGCCCAAGTCTGGCGGTACTACCGCCTTGGGGCCAATGCTGGGTGGTACCATCGCCCAGACTGGCGGTGCCACCGCCTGGCACCTTGCCAGGGGTGGTACAACCACCCAGATTGGCGATACCACCGCTTGACACAGTCTCGAAGACTGTGCCACGACGGTGAGACTTCTTGAGACATTGTTTGGGCTTATTATTGGGCCCAACATAGTTCTTACATGGGCCTAGCTAGCCCTTAATTGGGTTGGCCCAAATCCAAGCCCAATTACGTGTTAACTACGATTCCTAAGACATATTCTAAGCTAAACAAGTCCGTAAGTCTTGGTTCTTCAAACGAGCTTCCGGCGATCTTCCAGCGAACTTCCGACGAACTCTCAGCAATGTTCCAGCGGACTCCCGGCAAGCTCTTAGACTTCACGACGATCTTCTTGGCGAGTTCCGATGAGCTTCTGGGCAAGCTCCACGACTTCTCGGCTGGTTCCGCCTGAACTTCCAACGAATGTCTGGACTTCCGACGAACTCTTGAACTCTCAACCTAATCGCATTCTTAACTCCGGGACTTTATTTTGCTTCATGCCTTGCTATCGTAGTTAATCCTGCACATGTAAAACATACTTCGATCTAGACAATTAATACTAAGCATTTAATCATGTGTCCGACATGTCATTGGTCCCTCGACGCTTTGTCCGACTCTTCGGCGCATTGTCCTCTCTTGCGGCCTATTGCTCAATCGGCCAGTTGACTCTACAACTCCGATATCCTTAGTACAATATCTGCTCTTCTTGGCCCGATGCCCGAATCCACGACCCGAAGCCTTCTGTTGATACGTCGACCGTTCCTCCGGCCCGACGTCCAATCTTCTGACATGTTTTCCTCCAGCACTACATGATTTTTCCTACTTTAATTGTCTCATCCTAATTGAAGCATCCCGCATCACTCAAAATGCAGATTAAAACATAAACACTATTAATTGGTTTAATCATCAAAATCTGAGATTCAATAATCTCTCCATTTTTTATGATGACAACCAATCGACGACGGAGTTAATCTTAACTCCCATAGTTTAAACAAACTCCCTCTATCAATATGCCACATTGATATAAACTCTTGGATTCAAAAATCCAAGCAACATATCATGATAAAATCATGCATGACCTCAACATACTTCTCCCCCTTTGTCATCAACAAAAAGGAGAAGTACCACAATCAAGTATTTGTAATATAAGTTCAAATCATTGCATGAAAAACATAATATCAAGTTTTATCATCATGCAATTTGTAAGCTTGAAATTTCAGCAAGTGCTACATCATGCAAGCTAGCAAAAATTTAGCAAGTGTTATATTTTATTAGAATATGCAAGCTATCAATTTTCAGATATGCAAGGTAGTAAGATAGCATGTTCTAGTTCATACAAGTTAGCAAATTTAAAGATGTGCAAGTTGGGCTTTTCTTAAGATAAGCAAGATAGCAATTTTTGTCTCTTCTTGAAATGTGTAACTTAGCACATATTGCTTCTCTTGAGATTTGCAACTCTTTGCTTCTCTTTAGATCACAAGCTAGCAATTCTAGTAAATTTTTATGATGTTCAAGATAGTAAATTCTTTCTTCTCTTTTGAGAAGTGCTATTTTTTTTTACTTCCTTTGCAAAGTGCAAGCTAGCAAAATGCAAGATAACAAGCTAACAAGAGACAATGTTTTACATGAAGCTACATGAAGTACATTTGCATCTTCTCTTGACTTGTGCAAGCTAGCTAGCAACATTTCTCCCCCTTTGTCATCGTCAAAAAGCAGGGAAGACTCTTTACATCAATTTCTAAATCATGACAAAGGTAAGTATCAATCTTATTTGTACATCATTACATTTTCGAATTAAGACATGCATAATTTCAAAACCATACATTTCATTTTTCATGGATGATACAAATAAATCAATCATCATTATGAGCATATCATACATGATACTAAAACATTAAAAACTTTTAAGCATTTATCAACATTTTGATCATGATACCAAACATTCATCATTTAGAGCATTCATGATACACATCATATGCATCACATACATCATCTTAAAAAAAATAAGTATTGCATGTATCATTCCATCACATGGAGAATATCAAGAAGAATCATAGTATGAAAAATCTTGATTCATAGAAAAATATCATGTATCGAATACCGAGAAATCAAGATGATAATATAGATGCAAACATTCCTATAGCAAAAAGATATCATGTAAATGATCTGGATTCATGTATAATATCTTTTAATTCTTTATGAATCATTATAATTCTAAAAAATCATGATTCATTTCGATAAATTTCAATAAGAAGATACAAGAACACATGGTAGGAGATCTTGATTCATAAATGATTTCAAGTTATAATTCATGAGAAATCAAGATAATGATTTCGATAAAAACCATTAAATTCAAATCATCAAAATCATCAAAATCTCAACATTACTTTCAAGAGATTCAAAATTTACACAAACAACTTTATCAATCTCTTAGTGAAAAATTGATAAGATAGAGAAAATGAAATTTTTAAAAAAATACTTTCTCTTTTTAGTTGTTTAAATTCATGTGATTTATTTCATTTAGGCCAAATAAAAATGTGCATCAATGTTTAGGATCAAAAAATGAATTTCGTCATAAAAACCATCAAGACCAATAACTCACAAAAATCATCATGTATAACTTTAAAATCTCATGCATAAAATCATCAAATCATGGTATCAAAACTTCAATATTTTCATTACAACAACAAGCGAGGTTTCATTGAACATAATTTTGAATGATTCTTATAGATATCTAAAATTTCTTTAGTTTTAATTTATATGATTGATTTTATATTAGCATCCTCAAATTTTTGTTCTTATGTCAACACCATACATCATATTTGAAAAACAAAGACAAGATTCATAAAAAATATCAAGCATTCCATACAAAAGCTATGCATCGTCATTGAAAAGCAATATGGAAATCATCAAAATACACATTCTTGCTTCTCAAGCACATACATAAGATTAATCTTACTAGGTGTGCAATCATTAGATTTATATCTAATATTTTATTATATTAACATAAAACATGCAATTTTCATTTTCAAAATTATGAGCATGATCATATTTTTGCATTTTTATTTTAAAATATTTAATTTTTAAGAAAATTAATTCAAAACTAAATTACAAAGAAAAATGCATCATGAAAAGCATCATGTAATTTCGAAGTAAATTAGGGGGATTTCAATTATCTTATCATTGAAAGCGGTTAAGGCGTAGTTTGCCACCTCGCCTTTTTTTATTTTCTCCTAGTCTTCGGGGCAGCTCGATTCATCCCAATTTTTATTCTTCTTCTTGCGTTCAAAGCAAGTAGTTCCATTCTTTTTGTTTTTTAATTTTTATTTTATTAACTTTTTAAATTTCTTAGTGAGTTTGAGTTCACCATCACTTGAGCTTATGCTCGAGTGGTCTTCAAATGTTCTATGTCTCAAATCCTTCCTGTTCTTTGGAAGGTGGTTCTTAAGTTCTTTACGTGCATTGCACGTCATTCATATGTGATCAATGAACCAATTAGTTCTTCAATCGAAAAATGGTTCAAGTTCTTTGATTCTTGTATTGTCGTTATTTTTTAATCTCAAGTTTTAGAAAGCGATCGTAAAATCTTGTTAACGAGTTCAAAGTTCGAAAAACTTTTATTAAGTGCTTTTAGACTATTGACGACATCCGTAAAATAGGTGTACATGTCTCCAATAGTCTCTCTTGGTTCCATACAAAACATCTCAAAATTATACATCAAAAATCTTACTTTAGAATCTTTTACACTACTTGTGCCTTCGTGTGTGATTTCAAGAGTGCGCCAAATATCGAAAGTCATTTCGCACAAAGAAATCTGATTAAACTCCGTTTTATCTAAGACACAAAATAGAGTATTTAAAGCTCTAGCATTTAAAGAAAAAGTCTTCTTCTCTAAATCATTCCAATCTTTTATTGGAAGATAAGACATTTTAAAGTCGGATTCGACAATCTGCCATAAATTCAAATCCAAAGAAAGCAAGAAATCTCTCATTCGAGTTTTCCAATAAGTGTAGTTCGTCCCACTAAAAAAGGGAGGACGAATGAAAGAGTGACCCTATTAAAAGTCATAAATAGCCATTTCTATGTGGATGAAGGAGGAGAAAGCTAAAATATCATCGACTAATTATGTAGGTGTATGTAGAGAAGAACTTGAGCTCTTGGTAAAAAATTCTCTTCAAATATTGGAGTAGTGCTACAATAATTGAATTGTGCTTATGTGGCTCTACTTTTTAAATATTAAGATGCAAACGGAATTTTTGGCTTGCTAATTGGATCGATTATGAATGGTTTGAGATTGTGTTTGAATTGATTTCAAGCTCGATCAAGCTCGAACCGAATATGAATAAATTGAGTACTGCAAAAGCATTAATTTCAGCCTTAAATTTAAGTTCGGCTTATATTTAGCTAAATTTATCAGGCATTTCATGAAATGAATTTGTATAAGAGAATTGATATTCTTATTCTTGAGATTAGTGATTGTGATTATTGGACAAATGCATATCAATTGTTATTCTATATTAATTGCTGTGCATTTGATGTTGCAATAGAAAATATTCATATCTATTACCAAAGATTATAACTAACCTATTAGTATTGAGAATAATATAGAAAATTTAAAATCATACTTCAGATTAGGTTTCTGTACGGCATGACCGATCTGATTCCTTAACTTAAATTGGACTAGATTTTATATTGGACCAAATTAATTTCATTTAATTAGAAATAATACTCATGTAAAGTGCCCTGACACCTAATCTATCGCTAAAAATTCTAAATTAAAGACCAATCCTTCGGCTTAACATCCAATGTCCTGACATGTTCCACTCTAGCCTAATGTCTAATTCTTTCTACGTTAATCAATTTATCTTTTCTGATCGAAGTTTATCCTGCGTTACTCAAAACATAGATTAGATCATAAACTCTTGATTTCATCATCAAAATCTGAGATTCAATAAGTACGTCGATCGATCCTTCGGCACGACGTCCAATCTTTTGACATATTCCACTGTGGCCCAACATATGATTCTTCCTACTTTAATCAATTTACCTTTTCTGATTAAAGTTAGTCCTGTGTCACTTAAAACATAAATTAGAATATAACTTCATCAATTGATTAATCATCAAAATCTAAGATTCAACAATCTTTCCCTTTTTTATGATGACAACCAATTAATGACTGAATTTAAACTAAACTCCCCTTATCAATAGATCATACTAAAATGAAACATCATTCAAATAAATGATAATTATCTAATCCAAGTTGAAATAATTTTAATCATGAATCACATCATATGCATCATCGTAATAAAATCATGAGTATTGCATACATAATTATAATTTTAAAATATCAAAATACATCATGATTCAAATTTTAAATCATATCATAACTTCTCCCCCTTTGTCATAAAAAAAAAAAAGGGAGAAAAGTGCAACTAATAAGTTTTTAAAACATGCAGATTTTAGAAAGTTTTAGAGATGGTACAAGTTCAACTTTTGCTTCTCTTAAGATATATAAGTTAACAATTCTTATTTTCTTTAGATGTGCAAGCCAGTAATTCTTTTTTGGGATGAAAATTAATAGTGAAAAAAGGCAAAAAAAAAAAAAAGCACAGGGCATGTTAAGGTTTCCAACGAACCTTTTCCTTGCAGTTTCTTAAAAACCGCTGTGTTAGATTGATCTATTACTGGGATATCTTATAACTACAATTAAAAATCGAAGTTAAAATAATATTTTAGAAAATCATCGCTATCAACTATTTATAACTACGGTTATGCATAACTGCAGTTCCTCATGTGCAGCCTAAGATAAATCTTGTTGTAGTGTGTGTACTAGGATTTTTTTTGTCAAAGTAGAATACTTCGATTCAGAGATCCCAAAATACTTATCAACTCTAAATCTAGCACTAGCAGAGACCCATCATTTGGCAAATCTGTGGTCTGTATATTTATGAAAAGTTTGCAAGAATTATAGCATAGCAGCATATTGTTGAGATGAATGTTTTACTCATTGAAATCTCCCATTTGTTTCTCTCCAAAACTTTTTCCCTACACTTACAAGTTTATATGTCATAAAAGGATTGTTGAGGTTTTGCATAGATACAGGTTTAGGTAGCTTTTAGCGTCAACTCATGAGACAAGTAGATAAATGCATGCAGACTAATGCAGAACAGTCCGACATGTGCAAGATTCAGTCGGTGAATGACATTTTCGAGTCTAGTCTTCTACTATTACTATTTGTGATGTGAGTGGAGTATCTCTATTTTTCCCTCACATCCACTGCGAACTCAAAGCATATAATGAATCTTAATAGGCGGCAACATAACAAATTCGAAGAACATCAGTGCACATGTTGAGGACAGACAACAATCACTCATTACAGCCAGCCATCACAAGTTGCTCTATTTACACGAACCGACGCTTACAGGACGACAAATGTATCCTTACTTGGGTCTCACATGTCCCAACATATATGCACACGCTTGAGCCCAATCGTATGATAAAGCGAACACAAGCCTGAGCACAAGCCAAGTAATCGCATTATTATTATTGCACATGAGCGCACGACCATTATGTATAGGCCTCGTTGAACGTAGCACAAGAGTGAGCATCATCTTCTCACAGCAGCATGTACGTCGAACTTTGCATAGCTTAGTATAGCATGCAATATCACACCATATGAGCAGATGATCAACTCCGACATACTGAGTCTAGGCTTATGATCCGCACCTAGTACAAGACCTACATGTGCAGGGTGCATAATTGGCTTGCATAAACTCTTGATCACTAGCACATACGCTTGTGGCCCTTGAGAGCCGTTGTTGTATGTTGTTGACCACTGGACATTACCCAATAGGATGTGAGACTCACTACATATGTGTAACATGGCTTGCAATCCATTTTCTATAACCTGCACTACGTCTACGAGCGGCATAACCGTTGAATCTCGAATTTTGATGATGAAGTTAATTGTCATTTATTATCTAATCTATATGTTGAGATAAGTGTGAAGGATTAACTACGATGAAAATAAGATATGCAGCAGGAGTTGCACCGGAGTCAAGACAATGATCACGTTGGGAATTCGAGAGTTCGGCGAAAGTTCGGACAGTCGTCGGAGGTTCTGCGGGAACAAATCCGAGAAGTCCATGAGCTTGCCAAAGATGCTCGTCGGAACTCGCCAAGTGGATCGTCGCAAGTCCAGGAGTTTGCCGGAAGTCCGCAGGAGCATCACCGAGAGTTCATCAGATGATCGACGGAAGTTCACCGGAAGCTCGCCGGAAGAAGCGATTGACGTACCGGAGCAAGTTACAGTAAATGTCTTAGGAAATATCTTAGTTAGCACAATGATTAAGTTGGAAATGGGAGGTGATCCCATTAACTTAATCTTGGGGCAATTGGGCCCCTGAAAAACCCAAATTGGGCCGAATGGATCAACCCATTCGGACCCTGATTTCTGCCAGGCGGTGGCACCGCCTGGGCTCAGTCTCCGAGCGAGACTGGGCGGTGCAACCTCCCCTGACAGGAGGTGGCATCGCCTGGGCTCGGTCTCCGAGCTCTAGCTGAGCGGTGCAACCGCCTCAGTCAGGCGGTGGCACCGCTTGAGCTCAGTCTTCGAGCTATGGCAGAAGGTGCAATCGCCCATGACAGGAGGTGGCACCGCCCAGAGGCTCAGTCTTCGAGCTCTGTCAGGCGGTGCAACAGCCTCAGTCAGGCGGTGCAACCGCCAGATCCCGGAATTCCGGGAATTGATAGTTTTGAGCTCCAAATTTAAACTGGGTTGGGGCCTATAAATACCCCACCCTTTCAGCACTGAAAGGGCACCCAGAAACCACCGAAATTCTGATTTTATTTTATGATTTTTAGAGCTCAAAAGTGTTGTATGAGTTGAAAGTTCTTCTTCCTCTTTTCTTCCAAGTTCTAATCTGTTAAGAGAGGAAAGGAAATTTTGTAAGGGTTGTCTCCTAAGCCTGTCAAAAGGAGTGAAACTGTAAAAGGGTGGTTGGCCTTCACCTATTAAAGGAAGGCTTCTAGTTGACGTCGGTGACCTTGTAGGTGGAGGAAGCCAAAAGTGGAGTAGGTCAAGATTGACCGAACCACTCTAAATCTCGGTTTGCATTTACTTTGAGCATCTTATCTTTACTGCAAACCTCCTCAATAGCTTACTGCCTTCTGTGCTTTTACGAGCGTGTTTCAAAGTTCAGTGCTTTTCGAATCGGCGTTTAGACGCAAATCAGTTTTATCGTACGAACATCATATTTCAGTTTGCGCTTACGTTCTGATTTCTATCATAACTGCAAACTGCCTTTATATCTTTGCTTTAACTACATCTCGCTTCATCTTAAGTTAAAGTGGTTTACGAATCAGCTTTCATACCGAAATCACTTTTATCATATGAACGTCGTATTTCAGTTTGCGCTTATATTCTGATTTCCATCATAACTGCAAACTATCTTCATAAATTTACTTTAACGTCATCTCGCTTGATCTTAAGTTAAAGTAATCTTAGAATCGGCTTTCATACCGAAATCACTTTTATCGTATGAACGCAGTTTTAATCGTAGAAAGATTTCCGCTGCACTAATTCACCCCCCCCCCCCCCCCCCCCCCCCCCCCCACTCTTAGTGCTCTTGATCCTAATAATAACAAGCTTGGGTCATGACTCACCTATACGCATGTTATTCATATGTTGGTAGCTCATTTGTATATAATTCAATGTCCATAATACACATGCTCTCTAATTTGTAAGTTTAACATAGCAAATTTTACGTTGTGATCCAATAGTAGCTTGTTGACTATTGCAAATCAACACTAATCATTGATAATCCTTAGAGTTGCATAATAATAGGATGATCATCTATTTGATAACGATAATGATTTATATTGATGATCACGAGGATCGTACATGAGGACAATCCTCCTCCTAGTGTGCTTGTAAACTTAATGTATCAGTAGGTTATTAGATATGATAGTTATCCAATTTGTTGCTCAGGATGTAGGAGACATGTCGTCACCATAACATGTAAGACACCATTCCATCATATGTCGATAGTAAAATATGATTTATCCTCATTAGCTATTGAGAGACTTGAGTCATCTCAATAAGTAAAATACCTTCATCATCCAACTGTTCGAAGAGGATATCTCATACATCCAAACATAATGCCACTGATGATGTACATGCATGATTGTATGAGTAAGACAATATTATTTAATATTACTACATGATATACACCATTCATGTATATATATATATACATATATATATATATATATATATATATATATATATATATATATATATGTATATATATATATATATATATATATATGTATATATATATATATATGTATGTATATATATATGTACATATATATATACATATACATATATATACATACATATATATATATACATATATATATACATACATATATATATATAAACATATATATATATATATATACATATATATATATACATATACATATACATATATATAACTATATATATATATATATATATATATATATATATATATATATATATATATATACATATACATATATATATAACTGATTTCTACGATTGATATTTAACTACCCGGCATAAACCCCTATTCTTGGATTCTTCAATTTTCGTACTAGGTATTTATACGTTGTTTTTTATTTTTTAGGTTACAGTTTAAACACAAAAAGGGATTTTTTTGGGAATTGAGTTAGGATGTGACTGAAGCATTATATAAATATCAAATAGAGTACGAGGATGTTTGCCGGTTAATTATTGTAATATATAGTTTCAAAGAATTATATATTAAAAATGATATATAATTATCAAATATGGTTTTTTGCGATAGTGATTATACACGATATAATTTTCTCAATATGTCAGTACAATCCTATCGAGGTATAATAGGAAGATATCTCAATGCTTCAATAAGAGGATTTCTCGATAACGAGAACCAAGCAATTAAGGGAGATAGGTCATGGTCATTGTTGATTCTCGGATTTTGATGACGAAATCAATTGATGGGTTAAATGATCTAATCCATATTATTAAGTTAAGTGCACAGGATTAACTACGATAGCTTGAAAACATAAAGCAAGGATACCAGAGTTAAGTTCGATGGGTGTTTGAGAGTCTGAAGACTCGTCGGAGATGCTATTGGAGCCAACCGAGAAGAAATCGGGGACTTGTCGGAGTTTTCGAAAGTCCGCCAAAGAAATCATCGGAGGTTCGCAGAGATCACCGAAAAGGCTCGGCTACTCGTTAAACTCACCACAAGATCAGGAGCCTGCTGGGACTTCGCCGGAAGAAATCTGAGGGTGTATCGAAAGTCCGTCGGAAGATCACCGAAACAAGACTCGACGTTTGCAGTTTCAAAACTTGTTTAGGACTATATTTTCAGTTGTGTAGTTTGCATGTAATTAGGGTTAGGATTAAGAGAATCCTATATCCTAGTTAGGGGCCAATTGGGCCCGATTATGACTTGGTTTGGGCCGGACTTGCAGCCCAACCAGTGACCCGTTAGGTCGGGTGGTGGTACCGCCAGACTGGGCAGTGGCACCGCCCAGCATCCGAGAGTTCGGGCGGTGACACTGCCCAGAACCCGAGAGTTTCGACGGTGGCACCGCCAGAATGCTGTCAATGTGGAAATTGACAGGCGGTAGCACCGCCACCGACAAGCGGTGGCACCGCCAGTCACCGGTCAATATGATATTGATAGGCGGTGGCACCGCCAGCCTCGGAAACCCAAGAGAATTCAAAATTTAGAGCCCAAATTTGAATTCTCTTGGGGCCTATAAATACCCCTCAATTCTCAGCAAGAATATAACTTTTAAGAAGCAATAGTTTGAGATAAAAGCCTTAGCAAAGTCTTTAGCAAATCTAGTTTTCAATTGCTTGAGTGTTCACCTCCTTCTCTTTCGTTGAAAAATTTGTAAGAGTGTGAACCACTTGTAAAAGATTGTAAGAGGGGTATTTGACCTTCCCCTGTAAAGTGATTTGCTAGTGGAAGTTGGGAGCCTCTTCGAAGAAGGCTTCGCAAGTGGATGTAGGTCATTTTGACCGAACCACTTTAAATTGGCGTGTTCCTTAAATGTGTGAGTTCTTACTTTCCTAAAATTATTATTTACACTACTACAAGCTTTCGGTTTTCATCTACTCAAGTTACTATCGAAACGAAATCTTCTCGTACTTACGAATTTGTTTACAAACTCAAAAGTTTTAATCCACTATACTAATTCACCCCCCCCCCCCCCTTAGTACCGCTCTGATCTTAACAATTGGTATCAGAGCAAGACTCACTCTCGTATTTAGTTTAATACCCTAGAGAGATGGCTTACTCCGGCATGCATAAGGGTCATTCTACTACACGTCCACCTATGTTTAATGGGTCAGATTATATGTATTGGAAAACTCCAATGAGGATCTTCCTCATTTCCATGGATTTCGAGCTTTGGACTATTGTTGAAAATGAATTTCAAAAATCTTTTCTTCCGATGAGCGAATGGGATGAATCGGAGAAGAAGGTTTTTGCTTTAAACGCAAAGGCTATGAATGTCTTGTTTTGTACATTAGACAAAAATGAATTTAATCGCGTTTCAATTTGTGATTCGGTTGTTGATATTTGGAGAACTCTTAAGGTCACTCATGAGGGCACTAGCCGAGTGAAAGAGTCCAAAATTAACATTCTTGTCATCAATGGACTCAAAGCTCTTGGTAAAGACTTTTCTAACTTTGAACTAGTAACTAAAATCTTAAGATCCCTCCCAAAAAGTTGGGATCCAAAAGTTACGGCCATTCAAGAGGCCAAGGACCTTAAAACATTTCCTCTTGAAGAACTTATTGGGTCTCTAATGACCTACAAAATGATATGTCATGCTCATGAAAAGCTCGAGAACCCCCTTCCAAAGAACAGGAAGGATATGGCGCTTACATCACAAGAAGACCACTTGAAAGGAACATCAAGTGATGAGGACAGTGATGATGACATTGCACTTTTAACTCAAAATTTTTAAAAATTTATAAGAAAGAACAAATTTAAAAATAACACCAAAAACAAACTTGAACATAAAAAGGACCAAGTAATATGCTACACATGCAAGAAGTCGGGGCACTTCAAAAATGAATGCCCCCAAGCCAAGAAGAAGTAACCAAAGAAGAAGAAAGCCTTAAAAGTGACTTGGGATGATTCAAGTGATTCAGAAAGTGGAGAAGCTAGCAACAAAGAGGAGGCAAACTTTGTGCTAATGGCTTTAGGAGAAGAGGTATGTGATTTAATTAATGAAGATTTATCTTTTGATGAACTTTCTATTGCTTTTCACGAATTATTCGATGAATGTAGAACTATTAGTAAGAAGTTTAATCTTTTAAAGAAAGAGCATGTCTTACTACAAAATAAGCTTGATAGTCTTCAAACTCCTCCATGTTCTAAGTGCAAACACTTAGAAGTAATAAAAAGTGAAAATTTGCTACTTAAAGAGACCTTAAACAAGTTTAAGGTTGGTAGCAAGGGATTGGACATGATCCTTGCAAATAAGGGTCATGTCGCAAATAGAAGTGGAATTGGTTTTACGAGAGGATCTCACCAAAATCCTATCACTTTCATTAAAGGACTCACCTTACACGTTTCACCTTGTTTGAAATGCAATTTTTGTTGTAAATCCGGACATGTTGCTTATAAATATCCATTTAAGAAAATTAGTCCACATAAGTTGATATGGGTTCCTAAAGGAACTATGAATACTTCAATGATGAATAATAAAATTGGTAGATCAACTTTTGAGGCACCCAAAATCAAATGGGTACCTAAAAACTATCCTCTTTTGTAGACAAACTCACAAGCTAGGAGCAAGAGATGGTATCTTGATAGTAGATGCTCAAGACACATGACTGGAGATCCATTTCATTTCTCTATGCTCACTAGCAAAGAAGAAGGGTACGTCACCTTCGGAGACAACAACAAAGGCAAAATCATTGGCAAGGAAACCATAGGTAACAAATCATGTTTTTCAATTGATAATGTATTACTAGTTGATATATTAAAATATAATCTCTTAAGTATTAGTCAATTATACGATAAAGGTTACATCGTTAGATTTGAATCTAATGCGTGCATTATTGAAAAATCAAACAATAACTTGTCAATGATTGCTTTAAAACAAAATAATGTCTACACCATCAACCTTGATGAACTAAGTAATGACATGTGCTTCTCCGCTTTAAATGATGAGGCTTTGCTTTGGCATAGGAGATTAGGCCATGCAAGTATGAAACTAATATCTAAGATCTCATCTTAAACTAATATCTAAGATCTCATTTAAAGAATTAGTTCAAGGGATTCCTAATATGAAGTTCGTTAAAGACAAAGTATGTGATGCATGTCAACTAGGTAAACAAATAAAAATAAGTTTCAAACCAAAAAATCAAATTAGCACCACTAGACTATTACAATTAATCCATTTGGACTTATTTGAACCAATTGACAAAACAAGTCTAGGAGGAAGCAAATATGCTTTTGTAATTGTAGATGACTATACTAGATACACTTGGACCTATTTCTTGGCTGACAAAAGTGATTGTTTCAAATGTTTCTCTAAATTTTGTAAACTCACTCAAAACGAAAAAGGCTTCATGATTTCATCAATTCGGAGTGATCACGGTGGTAAATTTCAAAACCGTGACTTCTAAAGTTTTTGTGAATTTAATGGATATAACTACAACTTCTCCATTCTAAGAAATCCTCAACAAAATGGAGTAGTTGAAAGAAAAAATAGAAACCTATAAGAAATGGCAAGAACTATGTTGAATGAACATAGTCTACCCAAGTATTTTTGGGCCGAAGCCGTGAATACGGCTTGCTACATCATGAACAGGGTTCTAATAAGACGGTCTCTATCAAAAACTCTCTATGAATTATGAAATAACAAAAAACCAAATGTTTCTTATTTTAAAGTTTTCGGTTGTAATTGCTTTATTTTGAAAGAAAAGGATGTCTTAGGAAAATTTGATGCTAAATTCGATGAAGGCATCTTTCTTGGTTACTCTTCCATTTCTAAGGCTTTTCGTGTTTTTAACAAAAGAACCTCAATTATAGAAGAGTCTATTCATGTAGTTTTTAATGAAATTTCCAAGTTAAAGAAAAATGATTTTGATGATGATCTTGGTTTTGATAATTTGAATTTAAATGAACCCCCTCCTCAAAATAGCAACTTGGATGCATCTTCTTCCAAAATTTCCTTACCCAAGGAATGGAAGTATGTAGATGCTCATCTAAAGGAGCTAATTATAGAAGATACATCAAAAGGGGTTCAAGTATGTAGATGCAACTTGGATGCATTCGTTCTTCCTTCAAGAATTTTTGTGCTAATGCCGCCTTCCTTTCTTAAATTGAACCTAAATGCATTGACGAGGCCTTGAAAGATGATTCTTGGATCATTGCAATGCAAGAGGAATTGAACCAATTTGAGAGGAATAAGGTATGGGAGCTTGTTCCTAGACCTAGTGACTATTTAGTCATTGGTACTAAATGGGTCTTTAAAAACAAGCAAGACGAATGCGGTATCATGGTTAGAAACAAGGCTAGATTAGTGGCCAAAGGTTTCAACCAAGAAGAAGGTATCGACTACGAAGAAACCTTTGTTCCTGTGACAAGATTAGAAGCCATTAGGATGCTCTTTGCCTATGCTAGTAGTAATGACTTTAAACTATTTCAAACGGATGTCAAAAGTGCCTTCTTGAATGGTTTTATTTCCGAAGAAGTATATGTCGAACAACCTCTCAGATTTGAAAATTCTCTTCTTCCTAATCATGTATTCAAATTAACAAAGGCTCTTTATGGCTTGAAAACAAGCTGTTAGAGCTTGGTATGAAAGGCTTAGTTCCTTTCTTATTTTAAATAATTTTACAAAAGATAAGGTTGATACTACATTGTTTATCAAACACTTTGAAAATAATTTTCTTATTGTGCAAATTTATGTTGATGATATTATTTTTGGTTCTTCGGAAGAATCACTATGTGAATTATTTGCCAAATGTATGAGTCATGAATTTGAAATGAGTTTAATGAGTGAATTATGTTGAATCTCGTATTTTGATGATGAAACTACTTGATATATGTTTATGATTTAATCTGTGTTTTGAGTGACGCAGGATGCTTCGATCAGGATGAGACAATTAAAGCAGGAAAATCATGTTATGCCGGAGGAACATGTCAGAAGATTGGACGTTGGGCCGGTGGATCAGTCGACGTATCGACAGAAGGCTTCGGGCCATGGACTCGGGCATCGGGCCAAGAAGAGCGGGTATTGTGCCAAGGATATCGGAGTTGCGGAGTCAACTGGCCGATTGGGCAATAGGCTGCAGGAGAGGACGATGCGCCGAAGAATCGGACGAAGCGTCGAGGGACCAATGACATGCCGGACAACTTGGTTAATTGCTTAGGATTAATTGTCTCGATCGAAGTTTTGTTTTAAGTGTGCAGGAATCACTACGATGGAAGAAAGACATGCAACAGGAGTTGTGCCGGAGTTAAGACAATGATCACATTGGGAGTTCGAGAGTTCGACGGAAGTTCGAACAGTCGTCGGAGGTTCTGCGGGAACAAATCTGAGAAGTCCATGAGCTTGCCAAAGAAGCTTGTCGGAACTTGCCAAGTGGATCGTCGCAAGCCCAGGAGTTTGCCGGAAGTCCGCAGTAGCATCACCAAGGGTTCATCGGATGATCGACGAAAGTTCGCCGGAAGCTCGCCGGAAGAAGCGATTGACGCACCGGAGCAAGCTGTAGTAAATGTCTAAGGAATAATCGTAGTTATCACATTGATTAAGTTGGAAATGGGAGGTGATCCCATTAACTTAATCTTGGGGCAATTGGGCCCCTGAAAAACCCAAATCGGGCTGAATGGATCAACCCATTCGGACCCTGATTTCTGCCAGGCGGCTGAACCGCCCAAGGCAGGAGGTTGCATCGCCTGGGCTCAGTCTCCGAGCAAGACTAGAAGGTGCAACCGCCCCAGCCAGGCGGTGGCACCGCTTGGGGCTCAGTCTCCGAGCGAGACTAGGCGGTGCAACCTCCCCTGACAGGAGGTGGCACCGCCTGAGCTCAGTCTTCAAGCTCTACCAGGCGGTGCAACCGCCTCAGTCAGGAGGTGCAACTGCCTGAGCTTAGTCTTCGAGCTCTGGCAGAGAGGTGCAACCACCCCTGACAGAGGTGTCACCGCCCAGAGGCTCAGTTTTCGAGCTCTGCCAGGCGGTGCAACCGCTCCAGTCAGGAGGTGCAACCGCCTGATCCCGGAATTCCAGGAATTGACAGTTTTGAGCTCCAAATTTGAACTGGGTTGGGGCCTATAAATACCCCACCCATTCAGCACTGAAAGAGCACAGACATACACCGAAATCTTGATCTTTTTTTGTGATTCTTAGAACTCAAAATTGTTTTAAAGGCCAAAAGTTCTTCTCCCTCTTTTCTTCCAAGTTCTGAGTTGTAAAGAGAGGAGAGAAAATTCTGTCAGGGTTGTCTCCTAAGCCTGTCAAAAGGAGTGAAATTGTAAAAGGGTGGTTGGCCTTCGCCTATTGAAGGAAGGCCTCTAGTTGACATCGGTGACCTCGTCGGTGGAGGAAGCCAAAAGTGGAGTA
Source organism: Musa acuminata AAA Group (assembly GCF_036884655.1). Taxonomy (NCBI): domain Eukaryota; kingdom Viridiplantae; phylum Streptophyta; class Magnoliopsida; order Zingiberales; family Musaceae; genus Musa; species Musa acuminata. The sequence continues at coordinate 11,412,960 of NC_088353.1, read as the reverse complement.
GGTCAAGATTGACCGAACCACTCTAAATCTCGGTTTGCATTTACTTTAAGCATATTATCTTTACTGCAAATCTCCTCTGAAGCTCACTGCTTTTTGCGCATATATGATCGGGTTTCAAGCCTTTCACTTTCCAAATCAGCGTTTAGACGTAAATCTGCTTTTTCGTACGATCATCATATTTCAGATTGCGTTTACGTTTTGAGCTCTACCATAACTGCAAACTGCCTTTATACTCTTGCTTAAACTGCATCTTGCCTAATCAAGTAATTTACGAATCAGCATTTAGACGTAAATTAGTTTTTTCGTACGAACGTCGTATTTCAGTTTGCGCCTATATTATGGTTTTCATCATAGCTGCAAACTGCCTTCATAGATTGACTTTAACATCATCTTGCTTAGCATCGGCTTTCACACAGAAATTGTTTTTATCGTTCGAACGCAGTTTCATTTTAATAGTAGAAAGTTTTCCGCTGCACTAATTCACCCCCCCTCTTAGTGCTCTTGATCCTAACAATTTGTATCAGAGCCCGGTTTTTCTCATTTCGGATTTACACCCGAGAGAAATGGCTCTTCATGGCTTTCAAGAGGGTTTATCGATTTTTCGTCCACTGTTATTTAACGGATTGGACTACACATATTGGAAAACTCGAATGAGAGTTTTCTTGATTTCTATGAATTTGGATTTATGGAATATCATTGAAAACGATTTTCAACTTCCCTCTAAACCGATGAACGAATGGTCGGATTTGGAGAAGAAGTATTTTTCTTTAAACGCAAAGGCTATGAATGCCTTATTTTGCTCCTTGGACAAAAATGAGTTCAATCGGATTTCTACGTGCGAAACGGCTTTTGACATTTGGCGAACACTTGAAATCACGCACGAGGGAACTAGTAGAGTCAAAGACTTGAAAGTTAACATTTTATTGCATGATTTTGAGCTTTTTCGAATGCAACTAAGCAAGACTATAGGCGACATGTACACCTGTTTCACGAATGTCGTCAATAGTTTAAGAGCTCTTGGAAAATGTTTTTCGGATTTTGAACTCGTAAACAAGATTTTGCGTTCTCTTTCTAAGAAGTGGGATTCAAAAGTAACTGCAATACAAGAAGCTAAAAACCTAAACAACTTACCACTTGAAGAACTAATTGGTTCGTTGATGACATATGAAATGGTGCATAATGCACATGATGAACATAATGAACAAAATCACCTTCCAAAGAACAGGAAGGATTTGGAACTCCGGACAAAAGAATACCACTTGAGCGATGACTCAAGTGATGAGGACAATGATGAACTTGAATTTCGAACACTAAATCTTAATAAGTTTATTAAACAAAAATCTAAAATAGACAATGAACTTGAACGAAGGAAAAGGCCAAAGAAGAGGAAGGCAACCAAGGATGAATCAAGAACTTCCAAAGGTGAAACGGCGAATTGGGCTTTGACGGGTTTCGACTACAAGGTAAGTAACTCAACTCTCTTGAATTATTTCGAAATTACATGATGCTCTTCATAATACATTTTCTTTTTAATATAGAATTAATTTTCTTGAAAATTACATGTTAAAAAAAATATATATATATATGATGAAAATGCAAAATTTATGATCATGCTAGTAATTTTGAAAATAATCATGAAAAATACATATTTTATGATAAACAAACAAAATGATTTTGATTGAAAAAATGAAATCATGCTTGATGATATAATGATGTTTTGATACCATGATTTTATTCTATGCATGAGATTATAAAAATCATGTTTATTGGTTTTATAATTATGGATGATGAATCCTGCGATTTTCGATTTTCACGGTAATGAAAGTGCCTTACTTATCTTTGTCGTAATAAAACTTGCACTTTCGATTTTAAAACATGCTACATGTTTGGCATAGATGAAATAAAATCATATGAACTAAAACAACTAAAAAGAGAAAAGTATTTTTCTTGAAAATTTATTTTTCTCTACCGTATTGACTTTTTCACTAAGAGATCAATAAAATTATCTATGCCATTTTGAATCTCTTGAAAGTAATGTTGAGATTTTGATGATGTGTTCTTATTGAAATTTATTGAAATGAATCGTGATTTCTTGGAATTATAACTTGAGAATTATTTTTATAAATCAAAATAACTTACTGTGATTCTTTATTTTTGCTATTTGAGTTATCTAAAAAGAATCATAATATGTCTCTTAATATTCATAATTTGTCTACATGATTCGTAAATCTCATTACCAACTCTTCTTGATATTCCTTATGTGATGATATGAATACATGAGATATTCATTAATTTGTTTTGATGTATACAAATGAAAAATTATGATCATACATGGTAACATATAATTTGACAAAATTGATACCATCATGATATGAAGCATTTATGATTTGCAATGATGCATGCAATACTTGAGCTTTTTAATTATGATGTGATGTATTGCATATGATGTAAATCATGATTTAAAATACTATGAGTTGTTACTAAAATGATGTATGTTGATTTAATGTCATGAATACTCTAAATGATGAATGTTTGGTATCATGATTAAAATGTTGATAAATAGTTAAAAATTTAAGTATCATGTATGATATGCTCATAATATTGATTGATTTATTCAGTATCATGCATGAATGAAATATAAGGTTTTTGAAATTGTGCATGTTCGAATTTGAAAATATAATGATGCACAAATAAGATTGAAACCTTCCCTTGTCATGATTTAGAAATTAATGTAAAGGGTCTTCCCTTCTCTTTCCCAATGACATAGGGGAAGAAAGAGTTGCTAATGTGTATATCTCAAAGAGAAAATTGCTAGCTTTCGTGTCTTAAAATGTTGAAAATTTTTGCTAGCTTGTATATTGTAAACTTGCTATCGTACTATCATGATGATGAGCATGTCTTATCTTCATGATTGTATTTGAAAATCAATAGCACAACTTTGTCCGAATGCATGAAAGTATTAATTTCATTTTCGGATTCTCTTAACTATTGGCATCCTAACAATTGGATTTTCGAATTATCCTCTTCCAGACTTAATAAGCATATGTCATATTAAGTTTAATTCATATCATTAATTTTTGACATATGGAATCAATCAGCAAATACATCTCTTATACACTTATCATGTGAACAATATTTTGTTTTGAAAAATGGATTTGATGAAATGATTCCTGCTTATAAATTCCTTCTTGAAAAAGGAAGTCATTTTTACGTACAAGGATTTGATACATATCTTGATACTTGTAAAAATGAAGCGTGCTTTAATATCTTATCGATTTTAACTTCATTCAAGTAAGCTCAGAAATAGCTTTCCTCTGTCATACAAAAAGAAAATAACAAATAAAATGGAAGAAGTTTTCAAAGCTATCTCCATGTCATGTTTTCCTTGAAATGTTTGAATATTTGGTATCTTATCACTTTTTGTTGAAAAATGACATGAACCTACTTATGGCATCACACTTATATTTAAAATTTTCTTATATCGTTCTCCTTTTTGTTAACGACAAAGGGGGAGAAATATATGAATTGATGCTATGAACACTGATGCTATGATTGCCAAATTTGCATTATGCCATGTCTGCATCATGTGTTAAGATGTCAAGAACTTGCATCGTAATTTTACGCATTGATATCTTACCATGTGATGAAATGCTACAATTGATAAACACTTGAAATGTTTGCATTATGATATCAAAAGCTTACATCGCAATTTTTCATGTTGATTTTTTATAATAGCAAACTTGCTTGATGATAAAACTTGATATTATGTTTTTCATGCAATGAGTTGAACCAATATCACAAACACTTGATTGTGGTACTTCTCCTTTTTGTTGATGACAAAGGGGGAGAAGTGTGTTGATGACATGACATGTTATGCATAAGTTTATGCATAAGTTCATGATGACGTGTTGCAAGTATTCATGATGAATATTGCAATGACTTGAATTCAGTTTGAATTCAAGGTTCTATCAATATGGCATATTGATAGGGGGAGTTTGTTTAAACTCCGGGAGTTAAGTTTAACTCCGTCATCAAGTGGTTGTCATCATAAAAAAGGGGGAGATTATTGAATCTCGTATTTTGATGATGAAACTACTTGATATATGTTTATGATTTAATCTGCGTTTTGAGTGACGCAAGAAACTTCGATCAGGATGAGACAATTAAAGCAGGAAAATCATGTTGTGCTGGAGGAACATGTCAGAATATTGGACGTCGGGCCGGTGGATCGGTCGACGTATCGATAGAAGGCTTCAGGCCGTGGACTCGGGCATCGGGCCAAGAAGAGCGGGTATTGTGCCAAGGATATCGGAGTTACGGAGTCAACTGGCCGATTGGGCAATAGGCTGCAGGAGAGGACGATGCGTCGAAGAATCGGACGAAGCGTCGAGGGACCAATGACATGCCGGACAACTTGGTTAATTGCTTAGGATTAATTGTATCGATCGAAGTTTTGTTTTAAGTGTGCAGGATTCACTACGATGGAAGAAAGACATGCGGCAGGAATTGTGCCGGAGTCAAGACAATGATCACGTTGGGAATTCGAGAGTTCGACGGAAGTTCGGACAATCGTCGGAGGTTCTACGGGAACAAATCCGAGAAGTCCATGAGCTTGCCAAAGAAGCTCATCGGAACTCGCCAAGTGGATCGTCGCAAGTCCAGGATTTTGCCGGAAGTCCGCAGTAGCATCACCGAGGGTTCATCGGATGATCGACGGAAGTTCGCTGGAAGCTCGCCGGAAGAAGCGATTGACGCACCGGAGCAAGCTGCAGTAAATGTCTAAGGAATAATCGTAGTTAGCACATTGATTAAGTTAGAAATGGGAGGTGATCCCATTAACTTAATCTTGGGGCAATTGGGCCCCTGAAAAACCCAAATCGGGCCGAATGGATCAACCCATTCAGACCCTGATTTCTGCCAGGCGGTTGAACCGCCCAAGGCAGGAGGTTGCACTGCATGGGCTCAGTCTCCGAGCGAGACTGGGAGGTGCAACCGCCCCAGCCAGGCGGTGGCACCGCCTGGGGCTCAGTCTCCGAGCGAGACCGGGCGGTGCAACCTCCCATGACAGGAAGTGGCACCGCATGAGCTCAGTCTTCGAGCTCTGCCAGGTGGTGCAACCGCCTCAGTCAGGAGGTGCAACCACCTGAGCTCAATCTTCGAGCTCTGGCAGAGAGGTGCAACCGCCCGTGACAGAGGTGGCACCGCCCAAAGGCTCAGTCTTCGAGCTTTGCCAAGCGGTGCAACCGCTCCAGTCAGGAGGTGCAACCCCCTGATCCCGGAATTCCGGGAATTGACAGTTTTGAGCTCCAAATTTGAACTGGGTTGGGGCCTATAAATACCCCACCCATTCAGCACTGAAAGAGCACAGACATACACCGAAATCTTGATCATTTTCTGTGATTCTTAGAGCTCAAAATTGTTGTAAAGGCCAAAAGTTCTTCTCCCTCTTTTCTTCCAAGTTCTGAGTTGTAAAGAGAGGAGAGAAAATTCTGTAAGGGTTGTCTCCTAAGCCCGTCAAAAGGAGTGAAACTGTAAAAGGGTGGTTGGCCTTCACCTATTGAAGGAAGGCCTCTAGTTGACATCGGTGACCTCATCGGTGGAGGAAGCCAAAAGTGGAGTAGGTCAAGATTGACCGAACCACTCTAAATCTCAGTTTGCATTTACTTTGAGCATATTATCTTTACTGCAAACCTCCTCTGAAGCTCACTGCTTTCTGTGCATATACGATCGGGTTTCAAGCCTTTCACTTTCCAAATTAGCGTTTAGACGTAAATCTGCTTTTTCGTACGATCATCATATTTCAGATTGCGTTTACATTTTGAGCTCTACCATAACTGCAAACTGCCTTTATACTCTTGCTTAAACTGCATATTGCCTAATCAAGTGATTTACGAATAAGCATTTAGACGTAAATCAGTTTCTTCGTACGAACGTCGTATTTAAGTTTGCGCCTATATTCTGGTTTTCATCATAGCTGCAAACTGCCTTCATAGATTGACTTTAACATCATCTTGCTTAGAATCGGCTTTCACACAGAAATCATTTTTATCGTTCGACGCAGTTTCGTTTTAATAGTAGAAAGTTTTTCGCTGCACTAATTCACCCCCTCCTCCCCCCTCTTAGTGCTCTTGATCATAACAAATTAACCTTCTTTTTAGGGTTACAAATTAAACAACTTAGTGATGGTATATTTCTTAACCAATCTAAATATACATTAGAATTGTTAAAATGATTTAACATGGATGGTTCAAAAGCGATAAACACTCCTCTGAGTACTTCGACTAAGTTAGATATGGATGAAAATAGTAAAAATTTCAATCAAAAAATGTATAGGGGAATGATAGGTAGTCTACTCTACCTCACCGTAACTAGACCGGATATCATGTTTAGTGTAGGACTTTGCGCTAGGTTTTAATCTAATCCTAAATTATCTCATCTTAAGAGTGTTAAAAGAATATTTAGATATCTTAAAGGCACTCCCAATTTAGGATTGTGGCATCCGAAATCCGATAAATTCGATTTAATAGCTTATGCAGATGTCGATTTTTGCGGGTGCAGGATAGATAGAAAAAGTATATCCAAAACATGCCAATTTTTAGGACATGCACTTGTTTCTTGGGCTTCCAAGAAACAAAACTCAGTTGCACTATCTACGGCGGAAGCCGAGTACATTGCTGCAAGTGCATGTTGTGCACAAGTTGTTTGGATGAAGAATACATTAGAAGACTATGAAATTCACTTGAAAAATATTCCCATAAAATGTGATAATACAAGTGACATATGTCTTACCAAAAATCCAATTCAACACTCTAGAACTAAGCATATCAACGTTAGACATCATTTCATATGTGATCATGTCCTCAACAATAATGTTGTTCTAGAGTTTATTGACACAAAGCATCAATTAGCAGACATTTTTATAAAAAGCCTTAAATGAAGACCAATTTGAATTCATTAGAAGGGAACTAGGCATGTTAAATTGTCCTTGAGAATAAGCTTGTTTGAATATAGTTTCAAAAAAAAAAAATTATCCTCTTTCCATTCTTTCGTGGATTTGATTTCCTCCTCCTCTCTCGATTCCAAATGACATATTAAAGTACAACCAAGATCATATCTTATCTTGAGCCAAACACCTCTGAAAAACAAAAAGGGGGAGGAAAGAAAATTTTTTTTTCTCTCTTCCGTGGCATGCCAACGGTGGCACCGCCGGAACCGACGGTAGCACCGCCTGAGCGCTCAATCACCAGGCGGTGGCACCGCTCAGATTGGCGGTGGCACCGCCCGAGAACCCCTTTATAAGAAGGAGGGTTAGAGCCGATGGTGGAACCGCCCCCAACCCATGAGGAATCGGTTCAAGCTCTCCCACAACTCCTTCAAACACTTCTCTAACCCTCATTCCAACCTTTAGAAGCCAAGGAGAGGGATTCTTGTTGGTTCAAGCTCTCCATTTTTCAAGAAATTCTCCATAAGATAAAATCTGAAATCTTTCCTTCCTCTTCTCATTATTTTGCCTACTCTTCACAGTTTCATATTCTTGATTCATCATCTTGTCTAGATAATGGCTCCTAAGAGATCAACAAGAACAAAAGGGAAAAGGGTTAAAGGAGATTCATATGACCAAAATCTTTTTAGATCCAAAGAGGTAGCTCTTATGTTTCCAAATTTCGAAACAAGAACTATACATAAGGGTAAACATGTTGATCAAGATGAACTAGGAAACCTTGAACCCATTAGGTGGTTTACACATCTAGATGTCTTACCTCTCCTACAAATCAATGAACTAATTTATCCTAGGTTAGTTAGGCTATTTTATGCAAACTTATGTGTGGATAACGAAAGCCTAAGTACTTATCTTTTAGGAACATAAATTAGAATATTTGATAGTACTATTTGTGACCTAATTGGAATTATTGAAAAGGATAGGAGCTGTTACTTTAGAAATAAATGGGATGTCATTATAATCGGAGCAACTTACTCCGAAGCTTTAGAAATTGTCTTTAAAAATCCAAACCCAAGCATGATACCCAAAAGTTATGAGCACCTACTACCCTTTAACTCTAAAATTCTTCATCATATCATGACTAGCATACTACTTCCCAAGCAATTTCATCTTGATGAAATGAGTCAAATAGAGCTAAGCACCATGTACTGGATTATAACTGGATAACATAATTGCTTTGGATACTTAATCTGGCAACACATGCAGGATATAATAGCTAAAGACACTATGTTACCATATGGGGGGTTAATCACTCGATTAATACTTGCTCATGATATTTGTGTCTCGCCTGATGAAGAAATAATTCAAGTTGATCGATTTAACACCATCAATAGAAATCTACTAAAAAGACTTAGGTGCACATTTAGCAATGGTATATGGGTTAGACAACCTAGAAGGACTGATCCAATTCTCCCACTAGTAGAACACCCCGAAACACCAATTTTAAGGGGAAATGAATCTCCTCCTTCTTGTCCCTTTGGTGCAGCATCTTCAGCTCCTGCTTTGTCTTTTGAAGAACTCATTATGGCAGAACTGTATCAGATCAAATTACAACAAGACTAACTCAAATCACAGCAAGAGCAAATTCAAATTCGGTAAATTGAAATTTTGAAGGAACTACAACAAATGAATTAAAAAATAGATGTCATGTATAAGAACTATGGATTTCCTCCTAAAGATTAATCGATATGCCTTCTTATTCTCTTACCTTAACATGCGAACTTTGTATGATTACTCTTAATGCCAAGTTAAAGTTTTTGTCATCTTCTTTCTTTTGAATAAAAGCTGAATTTTCTTTCTAATCAGATGAATTTTGAATGAAAGCTGATTTTTTTTAATGAGTTGAATTCTTGATAAATGTTTTTTAATGAGATGAATTTTGGATGAATGCTGAATTTTGTATGATCAATCTTAATGCTGAATTCCTTATCTAATGGTTTTATGATCACAAATTGTACTCTTAAACTCTCGTCTCCTTTTTGTTGATGACAAAGGAGGAGAAGAATGAGCAAAACATGACATGTGATGACTTGTGCCAATTCGATAGCATGACTTATATGACTTATGACAATATGTGCCAATTCGATAGCATGACTTATATGACTTGTGATGACTTATGCCAATTCGATAGCATGACTTACATGAATTGTAAAAACTTGTCTTATATGCATTGCAAAACTATTTGAGAATATTGCAAGTTCTTATATTGGTTGATCATATGAAATCATGCCTTACATTTATATCATGAAAATCATGTTAAAAATTCTTATCTCTTGTCGAAGTAATAATTGTCTTTTATTATTCGACTTGAAAATGATTTTCATAACTGAAAATTATGAAAAATACGAAGTTTCGTATTTGCTCATGCTTATAGAGAATAACGATAAGTTCAACGAATAGAACTTATTGATTTAAGCTTGAATTCAAGTGTTTTTATCTTCTCATAATACAACATATAGATAGGGGGAGTTATGTTTAACTCCGTCATCAATTGATTGTCATCATCAAAAAGGGGGAGATTGTTGAATCTTAGATTTTGATGATGAAATCAATTGATATGATAAATGATCTAATCCATATTATTGAGTTAAGTGTGCAGAATTAACTACGATAGCCTGAAAACATAAAGCAAGGATACCGTAGTCAAGTTCGACGGGTGTTTGAGAGCCTGAAGACTCGTCGGAGATGTTGCCGGAGCCAACCGAGAAGAAATCGGGGACTTGTCGGAGTTTTCAAAAGTCCACCAAAGAAATTATCGGAGGTTCGCAGAGATCACCAAGAAGGCTCGGTTACTCGCTGAACTCACCACAAGATCGGGAGCCTATTGAGAGTCCGCTGAAAGAAATCCGAGGGTGTATCGGAAGTCTGCCGGAAGATCACCGGAAAGCTTGCCGAAACGAGACTCGACGTTTACCGTTTCAAAACTTGCTTAGGACTATGTTTTTAGTTGCATAGTTTGCATGTAATTAGGCTTAGGACTTGTCGGAGTTTTCGAAAGTCCGCCAAAGAAATCATCGAAGGTTCGCGAAGATCACCGAGAAGGCTCGGCTACTCGCTGAACTCACCACAAGATCGGGAGCCTGCTGGGAGTCCGCTAGAAGAAATCCGAGGGTGTATCGGAAGTCCACCGGAAAATCGCTGGAAAGCTCACCGAAATGAGACTCAACATTTGCTGTTTAAAAACTTGCTTAGGACTATGTTTTCAGTTACGTAGTTTGCATGTAATTAGGGTTAGGATTAAGGGATAATCCTATATCCTAGTTAGGGGCCAACTGGGCCCGAATATGACTTGGTTTGGGCCGGACTTGAAGCTCAACCAGTGGCCCGTTAGGTCGGGCAGTGGTGCCGTCGGACTGGGCGGTGGAATCGCCCAGCACCTGAGAGTTCGGGTGGTGGCATCGCCCAGAACCTGATAGTTCCGATGATGGCACCACCAGAATGCTATCAATGTGAAAATTTGCAGGCGGTAGCACCGCCACCGACAGGCGGTGGCATCGCCAATCACCGGTCAATATGACATTGACAAGCGGGGCACTGCCACCGATAGGCGGTGGCACCGCCAGCCTCGAAAACCCAAGAGAATTCAAAATTTAGAGCCTAAATTTGAATCCTCTTTGGGCCTATAAATACCCCTCAATTTTGAGCAGAGAATATAACTTTTGAGAAGTAATAGTTTGAGATAAAAGCCTTAGCAAAGTCTTTAGTAAGTCTAGTTTTCAATTTCTTGAGTGTTCACCTCCTTCTCTTTCATTGAAAAATTTATAAGAGTGTGAACCACTTGTAAAAGGTTGTAAGAGGGGTATTTGACCTTCTCCTTCAAAGTGATTTGCTAGTGGAAGTTGGGAGCCTCTTCGAAAAAGACTTCGCAAGTGGATGTAGGTCAATTTGACCAAACCACTTTAAATTGGCGTGTTCCTTGAATGTGTGAGTTCTTACTTTCCTAAAATTGTTATTTACACTATTGCAAGCTTTCGATTTTCATCTACTCAAGTTACTATTGAAACGAAATCTCCTCTTACTTACGAATTTGTTTACAAACTCAAAAGTTTTAATCCGTTGCACTAATTCACCCCCCCTCTTAGTGTCGTTCCGATCCTAACAGTCATCACAGTTGTTTTCCTTACCCTATGCTTAGGTTATATTGAGTGAACCTTTGATCTTAATGACTCCTTTTCGAAGAATATTTAATTTGAAGATTATGTTTTTGGACTTTTCTACCATATTATAGCGTGTGAAAGGCTAGTAGTTGCAAGATTGGCAACTTTCGATCTTGACTTTAGTGCTAATCTCTATTATGCATCAAGAAGCTACTTGGAAGTTGCAAGATTGACTTTAGTGCTAATGTGAAAGGCTAGTAGTAGATCATCTCACCGTATCTCTCTCTATATACTCTGCCCTGGTTGTCCTAATCATAAAAAGAAGAAGATGGTAAGGTTATAGGAGGCTCTTGTGGAGGATAATATAGATATATTATTTTTAATCATATATATATATATATATATATATATATATATATATATATATATATATTATTTGCATCATAATAATTTACAAAATATGAGACTTGTCATTTTTGAAATATCAATAGATTTATGAATATAGGTTTATGAATATAGGTAAAACAAACCATACCTATTGGAAAACAATTGCTCAATTATCAGCAACTTGTGGATGACGGGGGAGAAAGCTAAAACATCAGCAACGTGTGGATGGGATGAAGGGGGAGAAAGCTAAAAATATCAGCGACTAATTATGTAGGTGTATATAGAGAAGAACTTGAGCTCTTGTTAAATAAATCTCTTCTTCAAAATATTGGAGTAGTGCTACAATAATTGGATTGTGCTTATGTGGCTCTACTTTTTAAAGATTAAGATGCAAACGAAATTTTTAGCTTGCTAATTGGATTAATTATTAATGGTTTGAGATTGTGTATGAGTTGATTTCAAGCTCGATCAAGTTGGCTCAAATATGATTAATTGAGTACTATAATCGCATTAATTTTGGCCTTAAATTTAAGCTGGGCTTATATTTAACTAAATTTATGAGGCATTTCATGAAATAAATTGTATAAGAAAATTGATATGCTTGAGATTAGTGATTGTGATTATGGGACAAATGCATATAAGTTGTTATTATATATTAATTGTTGTGCATTTTATGTTGCAATAAAAAATATTCATATTTGATTACTAAAGATTATAACTCAACTATGAGTATTGAGAATAATATAGATGTTAGGATCGAATCGGCACTAAGAGGGGGGGGGGGGGCAGCGAATTACGTCGGTTTCAAAAAATCTCTTCGTTCGTTGAAAATCGGATCGGAAAGATAATTTGAAATCTCGTTCGTATATGTAATGAGAGCAGTAGGCAACTAAAGATTCAATTTACAGTAAAGGTAAATTACACAAACAGAAATATAAGCAATTTTATAGTGGTTCGGTCGTCATGACTTACATCCACTCCACCGATTCCTCTTCCATCGAGGCCATCGGCATCCACTAACGGTCTTCCTTGTGCAAAGACCAACTACCCTTTTACACCTCTCTTTTCCTTTTTACAGGTTTAGGAGACAACCTTTTACAAGCACACACTCCTCTCTAAACAGAATTTTAAGTTTAAGCTAGAGGAGGGGATCTCTCAAATAATTTCTACAGCATTTTCTCACTTTTAAGTTCTTCGTACTTGTGTTTTTTAACTAGGGATGAGAGGGGTATTTATAGGCCTCAAGTTGATTCAAACTTGGAGTCTAAAAATATCTCATCCTGGGTCCTTCAGGTACTTGCAGTACCACCACTTGCAGCACTAACACTGGGTGGTACCATCGCCCAGTATGGTGGTACCATCGCTTGACAACCTGCCACTAGGTGATACCACTGCCCAGTCTAGTGGTACCACTGCCTAACAGTCTCTCGGAGATTGTGTCTAAGCGGTACCACCACCTAACATAATCTCAGAGACTATGCCACGACGGTTCTACCTGTTGGGTCATTGTTTGGGCCATCCACTTGGCCCAACACAACCCAAACATGAGTCCAATTAACCCCTAATTGAGTTGGCCCAATTTCAACTCAATTATGTTCTAACTACGAAATTTAAAACATTCACTAAGCTAAATAAGTCTATGAGTCTAGGTTTCTTCCAGTGAGCTTCCGACAAACTTCCGACGATCTCTCGGTAATGTTCTAGTGGACTCCGGGCAAGCTCCTAGACTTCATAATGATCTTCTTAGTGAGTTTCGATGAGCTTCTTTGGCAAGGTCCTGGACTTCTCGGTCAGTTCCAATAGAACTTTTGATGAACGTCTAGACTTCCGACGAACTCTTGAACTCCCAACAAAATCTCATTCTTGACTCTAGGACTTCATTTTGATTTATGCCTTGATTTAGACAATTATTATAAAGTAAATCAAATGTTGTTTGGCATGTCATTGGTTCATCGACGCTTCGTTAAAATCTTCGGCGCATCATCCTCTCTTACGACCTATTGCCCAATCAACCAGTTGGCCTCTGTAACTCTGATTTCCTTGGTGTAATTTTCACTCTTATTGGCCCAATGCCCGAACCTATTGCCCGAAGTCTTCTACCGATACGTCAATCGATCCTTCGACTCGACGTCCAATCTTCTAACATATTTTTCTCCGTCCCAACATGATTATTTCTGTTTTTAATTGTCTCTCCTTAATCGAAACTTCCTGTATCACTCAAAACATAGTTCAAATCATAAACATTATCAATTAGTTTTATCATCAAAATCTAAGATTCAACAATCTCTCTCTTTTTTATGATGACAAGCAATTGATGACGGAGTTAACCTTAACTCCCCTTATCAATATGTCATATTGATTGAACTCTTGAATTTAAATTGAATTTAAGTTAAAGCAAATTTAATCAAGAGTATTTGCAGCACATCATCATTAAATCATGCATAATCAAATTTACAATATATCATTCTATACATGATCATTATCATAACTTCTCCCACTTTGTTATCAACAAAAAGGAGAAGTGCATTTAGTAAGTTTTAAATCATTGCATAATAAATATAATCTCAAGTTTTATCATCATGCAAGCAAGTAATTTTCTTTCTTCTCTTTTGAGAAGTGCAATGTTTTGCTTCCTTGGAAAAGCGCAAGATAGCAAAATTTTACATCATTTTATATGTAAGCTAGCAATAATTTTGAGTTTTGCAAGTTTGTAAATTTTGCTAGATTAGTAAGTTAGCATGTTTTTCTTCTTGAGATAAGCAAGATAATACTTTTGCTTCTCTTGAGAATACAAGCTAGCCATTCTTGGTGATGTTCAAGATAGCAAGTTCTACATCATGCAAGCTAGCAATTTTTAGAGATATTCATGCATCTTGAGTATTGCCTCTCTTGAGATTTGCAAGATAGCACTTCTTGCTTTTCTTTTGAGATGAGCAAGCTAATAAGTTTGCCTCTTTTCGTGATGTGCATACTAGCAATTCTTTCTCACCCTTTGTCATTGGCAAAAAGAGGGGAATAACAATACAATAATATAGTTCATTTTTCTTTACTTCAATCTTCAAATCATGACAAGGATAAATAACAAAACTGAATAATCAAGTCATGAATGTCAAAAGACCATATATTATTTTTAATAAATTTATTATTTTATAAATAGAAAGCATAATAGGAAACAATCTTAATTCCTAAAGAAGATTCAAGTCTAAAAATTGAGAAATCAAGATCATGATTTGAAAAATGTATGAGAAGAATTTATGTATTTGGGAGATCTAACTTGTCTAAGTTCATCATTTAAGCTAACAAATTTGGTTCTCTTCAGATGTTAGCTATTTTCTTTCTCCCTTTTGTCATTATAAATAAGAACGAAGAAAGGAAGAAATGCATAACGAAACTCAAGTCATAAATTTTCAAAATGAAGTAGTATATCATGGTTTGTTAGGATAAGTCTCCTTTTTTTGTGAATATAAAAAAGAAACAAGGAGAAAATGATCTTAATTCATAGAAACATTTCAAGTATCAAATATCGAGATATCAAGATCATAAATTGGATTATTTTTCTCTTTAGTAAATAGCAAAGAGAAACATAAGAGGTCAAATGAGAGATCTTGATTCATAAAAGATTTTATGTTATAAATCTCGAGAAATTATAATTTCGATAAAACTCATTCAAATTCATTTTCATAGTCCAAGAGATTCACAAAAGCATAATATACATGGATTCATTAATCTTTTTTCGAAAAATCAATAAGACAGAGAAAAAGAAATTTTCAAGAAAAATGCTTTCCTCTTTTTATTTATTTTATAGAAACATACCTTTTTCATTTATGCTAAATAAAAACATGCATCAACATTTAAAACTGAAAAAGAACTTTCATTAAATCCATAAATCACAAGAATCATCATGCATAATTTTGAAATATAAAACTATTAAACATGATTTCAAATCATCATTACATTATTTCATCAAGCATGATTTCATAAAGCATGTTTAATCAAAATCATTTTGTTTGTTGTAGTAATGCATTTTCCTTCTTTGCATCAATGATTCAATCATATCATGAGATATACAAATCATAAATACAAAGAAATCATGTCATGTCATGAAAGATATAAGGTCAAAAGTGTGACATGTAATTTCAAAACATAAGATTTCAAATTATTATGCATCATTAAATCATCAAGTATGATTTCATTAATCATAAAATATTTTTAAATGAAATCGAAAAGCAATACAGAAATCATTAAGATATACATTAATACTTCTTAAAACCATAGGATTTATCTTAAGTATTAGATTTAAGTCTAACATTTTGTTCCTTTATCATAAAGCATGTAATTTTCATGATCATTTTCAAAATTACTAGAAGGATAAGCATGATTCCTTTTTTTTCAATTAATTTTTAAAAAAATTATATATTTTTTTTCTAAACTAATTTAAAAACAACTCATGAAATGCATCATGTAATTTTGAAATAAAGCAAAAGGGTTTTGGCTACCTCATCGTCTCGTTAAGATGTAGTTTGTCACCTCGCCTTTGTTGGTTTGTTCTTCATCTTCAGATAAACTCATTTCGTCCCAAGTCATTTTGAGTGCTCTTTTCTTCTTTGGCAACTTCTTTTTAAGTTTATTTTTGTTCTTTAATTCCTGTTTAATGAACTTTTTAAGTTTTATAGTGAGAAGTTCAAGTTCATCATCACTTGAGGTTTTGCTCGATTGATATTTATGTGTTCTAAGTGTCAAATCCTTACTATTCTTTGGAAGGTTGTTCTCATGTTCATTTTGTGCCATACAACTCAATTCATAGGTCATTAAAGACGGGATAAGTTCTTCGAAGGGAAAAGTATTCTAATCCTTAGCTTCTTGAATGGTCGTTACATTAGGATCCTAAGTTTTAGAAAGAGATCGTAAAACTTTATTAACAAGTTCAAAATTTAAAAAACATTTGCCAAGAGTTTTTAAGCCATTGACGATATCCATAAAACGGGTGTACATATCAACAATGGTTTCATATGACTTCATTTGAAAGAGTTCAAAATCATGCATCAAAAGATTTATCTTAGAATCCTTTACTCTACTAGTGCCTTCGTGTGTGATTTCAAGTATATGTCAAATATCAAAAGCCATTTCACAAGTAGAAACACGATTAAACTCATTTTTGCTTAAGGCACAAAATAGAGCATTCAATGCTCTAACATTCAAAGAACAAGTTTTCTTTTCCAAATCATTCCATTTGTTCATTGGAGTAGAAAACTTTCGAAATCCATTTTCAATGATATTCTGTAAGTTTAAATCCATAGAAAGCAAGAAAACTCTCATTCGAGTTTTCCAATAAGTGTAGTCCGTCCTATTGAATATGAGAGAATGAACGATAGAAAAGCTCTCTTGAAAGCCGAAAAGAGTCATTTCAATTAGGTGTTAAACCAAGTAAGAAATAACATGGCTCTGATACCAACTATTAGAATTGAGTCGGCACTAAGAGGGGGGGGGGGGGTGAATTAGTGCAGCGGATAAAATTATGTTGATTTCATAAAATCTCTTCATTCGTTAAAAATCGGATCGAAAAGATAACTTGAAATCTCATTCGTATAGGTAGTGAGAGCAGTAGGCAAGTAAAGATTCAGTTTACAGTAAAGGTAAATTACACAAATAGATATGCAAACCGTTTTATAGTGGTTCGGTTGTTGTGGCCTATATCCCCTCTACCGATTCCTCTTCCGTCCAGGCCATCAACATCCACTAACGGTCTTCCTTTAATGGATGAAGACTAACTATCCTTTTACACCCCTCTTCTCCTTTTCATAGGTTTAGGAGACAACCTTTTACAAGCACACACTCCTCTTTAAACAAAATTCTAAGTTTAAGCTAGAGGAGGAGATCTCTCAAGTAATTTTTATAGTGTTTTCTCACTTTTAAGTTCTCTGTGGTTGTGTTTTTTAACTAGGGATGAGAGGAGTATTTATAGGCCTCAAGTTGATTAAAACTTTGAGTATAAAAATGTCTCATCTCGGGTCCTCCAGGTACTAGCGATCCCACCGCCTATGTTGGGCGGTATAACCGCTTGTAGCACTAATACTAACACTGACACTAGGTAGTACCACCGCTTAACACCCTACTACTGGGCGGTACCACCACCCAGTTTGGCGGTACTACCGCCTGATAGTCTCTCGGAGATTGTGTCTAGGCGGTACCACCGCTTAACATAGTCTCGGAGACTATGCCACGACGGTTCCACCTGTTGGGTCATTGTTTCAGCCTTTTAATTGGCCCAACATAACCCAAACATGGGCCCAATTGACCTTTAATTGAGCTGGCCCAATTCTAACCCAATTATGTGTTAACTACGAAATTTAAGACATTCACTAAGCTAAATAAGTTCGTGAGTCTAGGTTTCTTTCGACGAACTTCCAATGATCTTTCGGCAAACTTTCGATGATCTCTCGATAATATTCCAGCGGACTCCCTACAAGCTCCTGGACTTCACGATGATCTTCTTGGCGAGTTCCGATGAGCTTCTTTGGCAAGCTCCTGGACTTCTCGGCGAATTCCGGCAAAACTTCTGACGAACATTCGGACTTTCGACGAACACTCGAACTCCAAACGAAATCTCGTTCTTAACTCCGGGACTTCATTTTGCTTAATACCTTAATTGCTATTATAGTTAATCCTGCATATATAAAACCTACTTCGATCTAGACAATTATTACAAACTAAATCAAATGTTGTCCGGTATGTCATTGGTTCATCAATGCTTCGTTCGAATCTTCGGTGCATCGTCCTCTCATATAGCCTATTGCCCAAACGACCAATTGACCTCTGCAACTCCGATTTCCTTATCGTAATTTTTGTTCTTCTTGGCCCGATGCCCGAACCTATGGCCCGAAGCCTTTTGCCGATACGTCGACCGATTCTTCGGCTCATCGTCTAATCTTCCTACTTTTAATTATCTCTCTCTAATTGAAGCTTTCTGTATCACTCAAAATGCAAATCAAATTATAAACACTATCAATTAATTTTATCATCAAAATCTAAGATTTAACAATAGAAAATTTAAAATCATACTTCATTATGTTGTTGTACCATATGACCCATCTGATTCCTTAACTTAAATTGGACTAGATTTTATGTTGGACCCAATTAATTCCATTTAATTAGAAATACTACTCATGTAAAGTGCCATGATAACTAATCTATGGCTAAAAATTCTAAATTATAGACCCATGGGATTTTTTAGAAACTTTTTTTATTTTCTAATCAAAATAAATATTCTATTATATTCAATATATATATATATATATGTATATATATATATATGTATATATATGTATATATATGTATATATATGTATATATATATGTATATATATGTATATATGTATATATATGTATATATGTATATATATGTATATATGTATATATATGTATATATATACATATATATATATATATATGCATACATATATATATATATATATACATACATATATATATATATGATTTTCCTATAAAATATTTACATTTTGCATATTTCTGAACCAGTGTCTCGCATTTTGCTTATTTTCAAAGAGTGCTCTCAATTTAAAAAATAACTTAAAATAACTTTTAAAAATATTTCAATCATTATTTTTATTTTTTTAACCAATTCTAAACTGATATAGTATTTTTATTTGACTTGTTTACAATGTTCTTAATAGCATTTATAGTTCTTTTTTAGTTATTAAAAATACTATAAATATTATTGAAATACATTGTAAATAATATCATATTGTGTCTCTTTGGTTGTTCTTACTAGTAAACCATTAATACATCATAGTTTTAGACTTGTAGTTAGTTTGATTGAGGTTTTCAAGTATTTTTATTGTGATGATCAAAATATAACAAAAAGTTAATTTTTTATCTCAATTTAAGTAATATTATTCATAAACTATTGTAATGGCCTTATAGTGTTTTTGTTGTGGCATCCTAAATATTGTAATAGGCTAAAGACATTATAAGAGGTGGCAAAATTTTGAAGGATAATTTGAGTATTTTTCAAATTGTGAGGATTGTTTGAGGAAAAGAAAAAGAGAGGATAGTGATCTAGAAATACTCAAAATATAAATATATTTTAGAGAAATCATATATATATATATATATATATATATATATATATATATGAACTCGCTGACGTGCTCGCGGCTTTACTTCCATATTAGAGGAGGAATCTGTTGCCTTTCGTTGTCGCCGGCAACTTTAACTGACCATTTCCTCGGTTCATATCGTCTGTCCTTCTTCGTTAACTTAGGAAATTGCTTAATTTCTTTATTCTTTCTGGATAACGTCCAGGAAATTGCTGGAAGTTTCAGCCTCAGGAATAACATAATATAAACTCGTTCCATTCAGCCTTGTCGTGTGTGGTGTAGGTGTATACGTCGGGTTAGAAAGCAGAAGAGGAGAGGATGGCCAGGTTGCTGATCTTCGTGCTTGGAGATCGCTCGTATGGAGCTGATTCGACGTCACACATGACGGGGATTCTGTTTATGCTGGGCTTGGTGGCAGCGACGATATCCATCATGGCAGTCGTCATCTTCAACTGCGGCGACAGCAATGAGCCGACGCCTAATCGCAAGAACAACATCGGGTACTACGGTGGCGGCGGCGGAGGCGGCGGCGGATGTGGCGGTGGAGGCGGCGGCGGAGGCGGAGGCGGAGGATGTGGCGGCGGAGGCTGTTGATGTGGCGGTGGTTGCCGAGGCCATCGTTGGCAGACCGCTACTTTGAACTCTTAGCATCTAAATAAGCACAATGCCTATCTCATTGGTTCTTTTCTTGATGCAATATAGCTCGTGTAAATTACAATTACAAGTGCTATACATGTCGTGCAGCCTTTTCTATTTTCGTCGATGCTCGTCGTATACTACTCATAAGTGACAGTGTTTATTTCTTTCAAGATTCAAAGACAACATACACTACTTTGCTTCTTCGTTCTTAACCAGATTCC